>NW_021319117.1:1277951-1327482 GCF_001605985.2 Dendrobium catenatum | reverse complement strand
TTAGTACTGTATGATCCAGCTAGTACAGTACTATCCGGTTCGTATAGTACGATCCAAATGACAAATTTCAACCGTTTTGATTACATAATCTCAGGATTAACTTAGGCAATATTTCAAACATCATACCGTACGATTAGGATCGTACAGTACGATTATACAACTATTCAAATTCAAAATTTTTTGTAATTTAATGGACGGTGGGCTTTCTAATTATAACAGATCGTCTAGTACGATGTGGTGATCGTACAGTACGATTAGTTATGTTCAAAATTAATTTTTTTAGGAAAAATAAATATTTTAATTTATTTCTGTTACACCAGATCGTACAGTACTAAATAAATTCGTACAGTATAATGAACAGAAAAGTTAAAATATTCATAATCATTTTTTGCTACCTCTGTGTGTGTACATGATCAACAAACTAACATACATCATTATAAGACTTGACTCAATAAATGAAAATTTCATACTCATTTAATACGATCAATTCTACGCAATCTTGAGCCTTGAATCTTCAAAGAACGGTGCATGATGTACCTTAAATATTAGTTAACATAGAAAGAAATATGCACTGCAAATACTAAGAGAAATAAAAGATTAATAAATATTATTTGTTATCATCAAAATCATAAACTCTGAAGCCCGAGTTGCAACATATTTTACACACTCTCCTTCTTAAATGGATATTCTATGTTCAGTCTCTCCTATATCATATAGGAGGATATACACTACTACTAAACCTGTGGCCATAACTGTAACTATATTCCTAGTTGTAAATGTCACTATGCATATGATCATGGTGGTGGCTGCTATGGCACTCAGCTAACCATGGGCTTCCTGCCCATATCTTGAAATATAAAGATATTTTGAAATTACTTTTTTCTAGAAGGTGGTTCCACTAAAAACTCTTTCCTTTGAGGTCTATGTAGAGGTTGAGTTTTAATATTTGGAGGCATAAAAATGGGCAAGCTATCCTATTAATAGCTGACCTTTGTCAATAACTTATAAAAGGTTTAAATACTAAGACGCTTAAGATATAGAATGATATGACCATTAATTGAGGCTCATAAATTGCATGCTACTCCTACAATTGAAGCTCACACTAAAGGCCAAGTTTTTTACACCTAATAATATAGTTAGGCAAGGATTGTTAGACGCACAACCTGGTCACAACCAACTCAATAACTCTAAATGATGGCTTGCTATTGATAAATAAATTAAAAAAATATCTGCTTAACCTCTATAAATATATATATTGAATCATTGATGAGATTAGCTTACCACTCAAATACCAGCCCAATCAAATTACAAAAAATATATCGAGCATAAGTGCATCATTCCCTCAAATATTATAATATATGGCTTGATACTAAGCCACGTGCATGTTGGGGTTCCCCAACCCATCAAATTGTCAAAAATGAGGAGGGATAAAAATAGTGGTGTATGGCTCCTTCTCATACTCTATATGGTAAGGATGATAACTACTAATTGAAATTGCTAACTTTCTGGAGGAGATGACCTACTCAATCCTATATGGGATCTTATCATAAATCTATCTGGAAGATAACTGTACTAATTGATCATACACCAGAATACTGAGGAGTACAGTTGGGGGTGCTATTAGAACTACCCTTTGGACCCTATCAACACTTATATTCCTTACACTAAAATGTGTAATATTTTCAGCTCATCTCTATATGTCACAATAGTTCCCATATCTATTACTCAGTGTGTAGAACCTAATATGGTCAATTTGCCAGTCATTACCACCATGACTAGATCCATATAAAATATTTGAGTTTGAAAATATAAAATTATAGCATTTAAATCAGTAGACCAAGGAGGACCTCCTTGTGTGGAAGTGAAAGGAACATCAGCCTCCCCCTACTCCTTTATACCATCACCTGACTCTCTCTAATTATTGACATACCCCATATCCTAATGACATAAATATGGTGGATAAAAATATCATCATATAACTTTTCTCCTAAAATGTCATCCTTAAAGAAGATGTAGTAAAGGTCCACAATATAGAAACCCATAAGAAAAAAGATCCTATAGGGACCAGGGTTGGGATTAACTCCCATCAAGCTATAACATTATATAGTGGAACAAGATACTTATCACTTATAGGAGCATCACAAATACTTGGGACTATTAGTGACCCTAATAGAGATATTATCTTACTAATGAATCGTATTAACTAATTATGTTGTCTTTGTAAGTTGGTGTACCTACCTTCATCTCCCTACCCATTTACTATGATGGGATCTAGTATAGGCATCAAAATATATAAAATGAACCAAAATAATTAAAAAATATAGAGGGTAGGAAGGTTTTTGGTTACATTAATAGAGATGAGGTCATCGTTTGACATTAACAACATCTTTATAAGGCCTAATTATGGTACCCATACACTACATGTGAGGTGCCATCCTCTTTACCACCTTTAACTTTGTTAGCGTAGTTACAACTAAATATGTCCATGGTCCTAAAAAATTTGACAGTGTAACCTCTCCTTATTGATACAACCCTTATGCAGTGCCAAATAAATAATGTTTCTAATCCTTTGATAGAGGATTCTAGTTATATTATCCATGGGGACTTTAGCTAGAAGAGAAGTCGTGATTGGAGGGGTCACTATAATAAAAATATCAACCTCCTCATCACCACTATATATCAGTGGGGAGAAATATCCTCCCTAAATAACACGAACATCTATAGTAATCAAAACCTTGGAGGCTAGTGAAACTAGTGGTTGACATAACTCCTACTACAAGGACAACTCTATATTATATTGGCTCCTGATGAGCTGTAGAATATGCCAAATGCTGTGTTACTACTATTGATGCTACCAAATGTAACCTCTTGTTCATATTCCTCTGGTCCTTTCTCTCGAGATCGGGGGTGGAGAAAGTTGTAATAATGGAACTAACAAATTAAATAACTGGAGGAATAGGAGCTACAAAATGGGCAAATGTCTGGGTCTATCTAGTGCTCTTAGGGTTGGAATGCTAGAAAAAAATAGAAACCTTAAGAGTGGAAGAATGAGAAGAAATATCAACCAAGGCACCCCTTTTCCACATAGAGGAGGAAGGACGAGAGACTCAAGCATGAGCAACCTCCACCATATGAAGAGATAAACTATCCCACTATGGTCATTAAAAATATGTGGGGTCTCTAAAATAATAATACTCATGGGGGCTTGGATGGAAAGGGTATGATCACACTATCTCATAGGATAAAGTGGCATTACCCTTTATACTCTATGCAAGTAGGCCAATGGAAAAGAAGATTAATTCATTTGTATGGTTATCTATGAAAAATAATATCCTTTAACTACACATTTTGAAGGATCATAATAAATAATTCAATATTCATAAGATTTCTCCCATTCAAAAGATCAACTTGAATGATATTTTTTTGATATGGTTGTCAATTTTTTGTGGGTGCAAGCCCCCGAGGTTAATTGCAACTTAGACCCTCACCAAAGAATATTCTCAATTATGGATGTTATTATATTTTCTTCTTAGTTTGGAATATAATGGATTCTTAGACTCTTTTTTCTAAGAAGGATAAGCCAAACATACCATTCAACACACTCAAGGAACATAAAACCACCCAATGAATAAAAAACAAAATAAGGAGTGAGGGAATCATAATGAAAGAATGCCTAAATGAATGTTGGTAGCAACGTCATTAGTATGACATAGATAAGTGGGATTTATAGCCTTCCAACAATTTAGAGCTTGCCCAATAACAAGGCATACAGTGATATATCCATACCACCAACCTTTGATCCTAGAACTATAAGAGAGATATTGACTCATAGTAATAATGCCTCTAACTTACTAATGCAAAAAAGTGAGGAGAATTATAACTTAAACCCCACCACATTCTAAGTAGCTCTATCCTATATTTACCCTGCTCGAGAAGGAGCACCAACAAAACTCCACATTTCATATCAAATTCATGCAGTCCGATCTTATGCAAACAAAGAAGTGGTGGAATTTATATAATATAAATTGGCATTAAGGCAACTATGAATGTTACTATATGATAAAAGAAAATCTCTATATTTACTTATGTTATATATATATATATATATAGTCTGAAATAATAATTATATAATAAAGAGTGACCCTAGAGTGGTTTTTTATTAGTTTTGAAAATTTTGTTAAACTTAGGCCCTATATTCATTTTGTCTTGCATAAAAAGATTTTTTTCTTTGTAGAAAATTAGTATCCTAAGAGCTTAACATGGATTACATCTGAGCTAGCCCCTAGAAAAGAAAAGAAAGAAATCTAGAAAAAGCACGCAGCTCTAGTGCTCAAGTAGTGAAGACACTTTTTTTTCAGAATTTTAATTCTTTCCAGAATTCTGGGATTCAAAGTTGTTAAGGAAATATTTTATCTTGGGGTTAAAATTGAATTAAGGAGATTGGTGTTCTTATATTTTCAAAATCTATTGGAGAAGGCTTATAGTAGATTAAATGTGTGGGGAAACCATTTTATCTCTCTTGTAGGAAAATTACTTCTTATTTAATCGACTTTTCTTTTACTTCCTATTTTTTTATCTACTTATTCACTAGTCAGTTTCAGAGTGTTGAATGATATAGATAAAATGTGTGGGGATTTTTTATGGAAAAAGAAAGGAGGTAGTCACGGTCTTCATTTTGCTTCATGGAAACTTTTATGTAAAACCAAAAAATCTAGAGGTCAAGGTTTGATATCAGCATATGCTAGAATAGGTCCTTTAAGGGCCAAATTTGCATGGAATTTTGTAACAAAGCCTTTATCTATTCTTAATAATTTCTTAATAGCAAAACATGTCAAGGACATTTGGAATTATGAAACGAAGAGCATTACTTCTCCTACATGGAAGATCTTGTTAGATGGGTCAAAATTCTTGCAGAAAATTATAAGATAGAAAGTTTCAAATGGATTTAGCATCAATACGATTGAAGATGCATGGATTTTTGATAAAAGCATTGATATATGGCCAACATTTATATCTAATTTAAATCAAGATAATGAACTACTTAAAGAATTTATTCAATAAGGTGAATGGGATGTAACAAAGTTTAAGCAATTTTTTTTGTCAACAATTGATAGATATTGTCTCCATCCCAATTTGTCTAGTTGGGGATTTAATATTCCTATTTTTAGTAAATTGGATGAATATTGTTGGGAATTAGATAATCTATCAAAGTCTATTCCAATTTTTTGAAAATTTGTAGTGTTATGTGGTTTTTTTCACTTGGAGAAGCAGAAATAAACCTAAACGTGGTGGTAAAGATGACATCATAATAGCGGTAGAAGAAAATTCAGTTAGCTTCGCTATGGCTATTAATATGTATTTGGATCACTGGGAAACTAACCAGTTGTCTCAGTTGTCTTATTCTTGGTATTCTCCTCCACCCGAATAAATTAAGCTAAATATTGATGCTTCTTTATTAAGCTCATATAAAGCATATATAGGAGGCATTATAAGAGATTATAGCGGAAGACTACTATGTGCTTTTGGCTCTAATTGTTTGCGTTGAGATAACTTGCAATTGGAGTTGCTCTGTATTTTATCCTTGAGCAAATTTCATCAAGAATTAATGTTTGAGGCTAAAGGAATTATCATAAAAGGAGACAACTACAATGTGATTATGTTTTTTCAAAGCTTGATGAATAATGAAGAAGAAAAATAAGATATATTGAACAATGAAGATTTATCTTTTCTCAAAGTCTTTAATCAAGTTTTATTTATTTTGTTAATAGAGAATTTAATAAGTTTGTTGATTGTTGTGCTAACCTTTCTCTTTCTTTAGATTTCTTTTGGGATGATATTAGTTGTAATAAGATTCCTAGTTTTATTTCTTTTTTTAAACGAGGAATGTGATAGGGGTGTTATCACTTAGTAGGTTATAACTTGGATTTTTTTTAATAATATTGCAATTAGAATATTCTCAAAAAAAAATAATAATAATAGTGTAAACATTTCAATAATCATAAATAAATAATAAATGAGAGGCCAGAAGTGTAGCTAGGTTTTCAAATACACCATAGGAATTTAATAAGGTACTTGAGCTCTATAATAACTAAAACATAGTCCTTAGACTATATAAAATTGAAATGGTATCTGGCACCTTGATAAATCTTCACATATCTCTCCTTTTGCCTTTTTAAACGCCCATATGCCTACATTACTTTCCTAATTAAAATTACATTTTCAAAGAAAAATAACATTAATTTTCCTACAAAATAGATATTAGTGTAACTATAATAAAGAATTTAAAGATACATCCAGACTTAGTCTTTAGGACCACTTATCGAAGGGCTAATCAATCCTAATGGTACCAATTAAAGAGTGCATTTATAATTATTCTGATAATATTTTATACTAGTCCCTTGGAATAAAGCTTATAAAATATTTCTACAAATATTTTAACCACTAAAGGGCAAGTGCTCACTCATCAATCCAAAAAAGTGGAAAAGAAAATAATGATAAATATTCCAAGCAGAAACACACCTCCACATCATCACAAATACAAAGTTAAAAATAAAGAAATAGAAAATGTTATCCTAGCTACAACCTACCCTAGGATGCCTTTAAAAAAGTTTCCTATCTAACACCTAAAGGTTTGAAAAACTAGCATTGCCTAACTACCCAATTTAGGTGAAGGTTAAAGTTGTAAGGTGGTGATCTTATTATTTAATTTATTAGCCCAAGAATTTCATTTTAAGTGGTTAGCCATTTAAGGTAGATTAATTATAGCTTAAATTTAGAGTTATAATTTTAATCCTTCGGCTAAAGAGAACCCAAATACATGGGTCCTATTCTAAGATAGAGTCGTAAATAATTAATCGGCAAATGGTCCAACCCGAATCATACACCTAACTAAAGCTAGAATGATCGTATGGTTATAAGGCTGGTTAACCTTCCCATGATTTTTAAGACAAGAGCTAAGGTTAATTGGTTGCACACTAAGTGGGTATATTTTCCACCATAAAAATACTAGGCTTCTTAGGTCTAAGGTAGATAAATTTTAAAGACAAACGGAGGAATGGGAAGATCTTACAACACAAAGATATATAAGATTTATACCTGACTTAAGATTTCACACCTTGATGGTTAAGGAGTTGGATCGAGCTCTTGAAGATATCTTTAGATTTTTAAAGGGGATTATTTATGTAGACCTTTAAGTCCTTCTCCCTTAACTTATGAAGTATGTGACATTATCACAACGGGCATGAGGACCAAGGCCTCCTTATCACCTGTAGCCTCACAACTTTAGGTTGTCCAGCCTATATACCTCACATATATTAAAGAAGAAGGTACAAAGATATAAATCAGACATAGGTTAAAGCACTAATGTATTATTTGAAGATCATTTACTTTTCCAATATAATCATTTAGTTTATGTATAGTTAAGGGACATTTAGTTTGAGTTATAATTATAGTATATTGAGTGTTTTACTTAAATGTTATTGTGATTATGGAAGAGAATTTTATTATTTGTTTTAGTTTTTCCTTAAATCATGTTGACTTTTGTTTAGAATTATTTTAGGAGTTTATGCAAATTTATTTCATAGTATTTTAACTATTTTTTTTAGTTTTTTATGATGTTTAAGTAAACAAGTTTTTTTTTTGTTAAAACCTAAAGAGGGGCCTACACGTTAAAATAAAAAAGCAATTACAATGTCCTTAAGGGGGCCCTCAGCTCCCTAAAGCTCAAAAGAGCTACAAAGCAAAGTGAAAGAAAACCTAAGAGACGATAGTCTCCCTTAATCCAAAAAAGAAAGATAACCTAGTAGCATGCTAATGATGCTATAGACAAGCATCCAAAAAGAAAGATATAGAAAGAAAGATATAGGTAGGAACTTGAAGCATAATCTTTCTGCAAAATAACTTGACCACATCCATAAGAAAATCCACCTAAAAATCAATAAGGCTGCAAACTAAATAACTAAAGAACAAAATAAAATAGAAATATAAATCTAATTGACTAAATTAAGAGCAAAGTAACAAGAAATGATATTACACATATACATCTTTCGAGCAAAAACCTCCCATAATAGAACAAAAATTGCTCTCACCAAATACAAAAAAACCATGTTAAAAATACCAAAGCAAAGATCCAGTATATACTTACGGCAATGCATAAAATACTAAACCATGAACAAATAGAAGTAGGATAAGCCATGCAAGCTTATAAAGAACTCCAACCTAAACCACTACTTACAACCCAAAAAAGGGTACATGCAAAAAAAGCTCAGGACAAAATGTAACTAGCAAACAACAGTAGGGAAATCCAAATCTCACTCCATCCTACCATAAAGCCCAAGCCTCCACACCCTAGCAAGAAAATCCCAAAAGTAGTAAGATTGGCTCATAGAGAATTTGGACAGAGAGACAAAATAGCACAAAAGAAAAATTCAGGGGCACAACAGCAACCGGCACAAATCATAAATGTGCCTCAGGCCAATAATAATAGGCCATCCAAAAATGGACCCAAAGACAACAACCAACAACACGATACATAGATACCATAGAAAGCCCAAGGTGCACCACAAAATAACCACAAGCCACCCAATAACCACACAACAAGGGAAACCGAAAATAGAAATAATATAGCCCAGACCTCAATATTACTCGCAAAGTTACCCACAACCATAAAATACAACCAAAAATAGCTCTCAAAGTAGAACCTGGAGGTAGGAGAGCAACAACTAGGAAATCCGTTAATAACTGATCCGGTGTAATCACAGCTCAAGCCAATATCCATAAAAACCTCATTTTAAAAATACAAAACCATTGAAAAAATGCCAAAAATAATTAAGGAACATCTTAATATTATAAGGAAACAAATAAAACTTAGCCATTAATAAGAGAAGGGAAATGATAACCAACAACCACAGATGGCTAGCAAAAACAAACCCCAGTCGAGGCAACCCACTAGGAGGAAAATCAAACTAGCTACCAGTATCCCCAAGCAGAAACCACCCAAAGACCACCAAAATAGGCTTAATGGATTTCATCAAATAGCACAAATAAAAATAGACAGAATAAAAGCTCCTTAGAAAAGCCTGGATAACGCACCAAAAATACACTAGATAATTTAGGCACCGGATTAAAAATAACAACTCAGTAATGCAATAGGACTCGTCAAAATCCATTATAGAGAAGCTCCAGATGGAAAGTAACACCAAAGGCCTAAACCCATCTTGATACACCAGAAAGGAATAGATCAGGCTGCACAAGAAGCTCACACATTGCAAAACAAAATAACATAAGGGACAACCATGAAGGGGCTAACCACTAGAGAACCAGATAAGAAAAAACACCCAAGACAAAGCAACAAAACCCTGCTAAGTATAGAAAACAAACCAAATTTAAACCTGATATAAGCCATACCAATTTTATCTAATCTAATGCTCTTTTAATGGGGTATGTCAATTAGCAACACACTCCCAAAGTTGGCAAGACAATTAGCACAGGTATTGCCCTCCCTACAAACATCGGATAAGGAAACATTAACAAGATCATCAATTGCTTAACATCCTTAACTAGCTAAAAGACCACATAATTACAAATAAATTTCTCAACATTATTAATGCTTTGAATAATATAAATAGAGTCAACCTCAATCTCAATGTTAAGAATTTAAAGAGACCTACATAATCTGAGCCCATAAAGAATAGTAGTAACTTCAGTAAACTGCACAATATAGTTCTATAAAGTACCAACAAAAGCCATAATAATACTCCCTTGGCTGTCTCTAATAATCCCACCACATCGCAATGGAACCTTTAGCAATACCACCAACATTCATTTTATAATAGGTCATAGAAGGTTTAAACCAGTAAATATACCTAGGTTTAGAGAGATGGTTAGTTTCATTCAATCTGAGGCCTAAATAAGTGACAACAAAGTAATAGTTCTTAAAGCTTTTGATAGAAAGCAAATTAATAGAAAAAAGGCTCAAAACTTTGTCTTTGACATTTTTTATTATCCTATGATAGTTCATACAAACATTGTTAAAAAGAGAGTTATTTTTGTCCATCCATAAGTACCACAAAATAAAAGTATGAATGACATTTCTAATGTGCCTTTTAGAATTGAAATTCCAAGATTTAAGCAAATCATTAATAGGCAAATTAGCATTAAAATAGTTTAATTTGAAAATATCATCAAAGTAAATCCAGGTTTTAACAGCTAAATGATCCAAGATAAAAACAAGATGCATATTCTCAATATGATAACAACATTGACATTTGGACGGTAAGATAAAAAATCTTTTAATCAAGTTATCAATAGTTGGAATGAATCTATGTAAAATTCTCCAGATAAAGATAGGACCAGTAGATAGAATACTTTTATGCCAAATCATAGAAAAAATATTAATAACAATATTCTTGGTTTTAAACACATGCCTAGAATCCTTTAATCTAAAAGCCCCATCATTAGACAAATTACATAATAAAATATCCTTAAAATCCAAGTTTAGAGGAAGGTTCAAAATTTGTTGAATAATTGAATCAGGAATCATATATAAAAGTTTATCATAATCCCAATAGTTATCAGCAATGAAAAAATTAACCTTAACCAAAGCAGTGAAAGAAGTATTAGTGATAGAATAAATGGATTGATTACCCAACCAATGATGTTGACAAAAGAAGATGTTCCCTCCACTAGACCCCAAGAGAGGTGAGGCTAACAACCCATGTGATCTTGTAAAACCTTTGTCAAACTTTTGAATCACTTATATTAAAGGAACAAGTAGTAGGATGCTTCCCCACATAATACTTAAAGAACATAAACTTAGCCCAAAGGCTCACTTTAGCATGAAAGGTATACCACAACTTCAAAGAAAAAGCATAGGCCAAATCAAACATACACATACACCATAGGCCACCCTAATTCAACACACCACAACACTTGTCCCAAGAGGACCAAATAAGTTTAGAATAGCTATTAGAACCTTTTTGAAAAAAATTATTGATAATTTTATCAATTCTATTACACACTATCTGGTGGGCTAAAGAATTTGAAAAGAGTAAACATGAAGAGAACAAAGAACACTTATAATGAGAGTAAGCCTACCACAAAAACCTAAAAAATTTGAATCAAAGGATAAAAGCTTATTCTGCATTGAAGTAATCAAATCATCAAAAAACAAAGACTTCTTTCTAGATTTAAAAAGAATGATTGCAAGACACTTAATAGGTAAATGGCCTTACACAAAACCATTAGGGCTTTGATAGACACAATACGAGCATTAGACACCTTGCTGGATGTAATGAAACAAAACTTCTGATATTTCAAAGAAAGCCCAATAACATTTTCAAAGTTGTGAAAAAAGTGCAAAAGTCTCTTAATCTTATTAAGAGAAACATTTGTAAAAATAATAAAATCATCAGCAAAACATAAATAAGAAATATGAAAACCCCCAAAGGTTCTAAAGTAGAGGCTAGGGTGGATCTCAAAGAGGTTAGCAAGGCCTCTAAAAAGATAGTCGACCTCAATAATGAAAAGGGCCATAGACATAGGATCTCCCTGTCTCAAACCATGAGAAGATCTATAAAGCTAGAGGTTTTGCCATTAATAATAATAGAAACATAAGAACCTTCAATACAATTTCTGATAAGATTAATAAAAATTGAATTAAAATAAAAATAAATGTAGAATATTCTAGAGAAAATTTCTATTAATATTATCATATGCCTAAAAAATAATAATCTTCAAGATAATATTGCCACCTCTCACCCTGACATCCAGATAATGACAAAATTCTTGAGCCAACAGGATATTATTAGCGATAGCCCGACCTTTAACAAATCCCATTTAATAGGGACATATAATTTTAGGAAGAATATCAGTCAAAAAATTCATAATAATTTGAAAAATCAACTTGCCAAAAAAGTTCAAAGACAAATAGGTCTAAAATCATTCCAATTAATAACATCAGTTCTCCTCAGAATTAGAATAATAGAAGTAGAGGTAAAAATTTTCGTATAGCATGCCCATCTGGCCTAGCCATAGAGTCACCATTCATGCCATGAACATTATCTTTTAATTCATCAAAAGAGGGCAATTTAGAAAGAAAATCACTATCCTTTTGAGAGATGAGATTGGGTATGATAGAGGGATTCTCAATATGCCTAGGGTAAAATCCTTATTTAGCCATTTTTTAAATGTGTTGAAATGCTAACATGGCAATCTGCTCAACATCTCCAGTAATAAAACCATGCTCATGGTTAATTTTGCTTATGGAGTTCTTGGCACACTTCCTCTTAACCAAAGCATGAAACTACTTCATGTTTTTTATCACCTTTAACAAGAACTTCACAACTGCTTTTTATTTCTGAAAAAATTTCTCAAGAGCTTATAATTTAAAGAGGCAACCATTAGACTCTCTATGTAAAACAAAATTATCATCATCAGGAGTCATTTGATAATTAACTTCAATATTGTTAACTATATCTTCTGCTTTTAAGATATTAGTAAAGATATTTTTAAAAACATTGTGATTCCACCAATTGAGGATTTTTTTTTAGTCTTTTTAGTTTAAACCAAAATCCCTTCATACTAAAGAAAGAGTTGTCAATATGTCAGGGAGCAAACCAATTTTCCTAAACCAAATTCAGAAAGAAATCATGAAGTAACCACATATTTTGAAATCTAAAATTGTGTAAGGAATTCAAAAATCTAGTCTTAAGACCAATTAACAAAGGAGAATAATCAGAAAGCATTCAGCTAAGATTCTTAATAGAAACATAATTAAAAGAATTAAGCCATCTATCATTAAATAAAACATAAGCCGTTTCTATAAATAACCATGAATCCAAGTGAATTTGTTACCAGAGAAGCCAATGTCATTTAAATTACAATCCATAAACATATTATTAAAATCCTTCATAAAATGATATATAGGAGTGGAACCCCCAATACGCTCAGATGGATTAGAAATAGTGTTAAAATCACCACCCATAAGCTAGGGAAAATTTTAGATACTCTAAAAATTAGTGAGTTGCTCCCAAAGCATTTTGCTAGTAATACGAGAAGATGTAGAATAGATAAAAGAGGCACAACAATTCATATTCAAAACTTCAATATTACACTGAATAACTTGAGTAAAATCACCAATAATATCAATCCAAATAGGCTCCTTCCAAAGCAACCAAATTTTGTTTGCATAGTTCAAACTATAATGCTTAAAACCTAAAAATTTAGTAGTAATAAATAATTTAGATATATTAATAAGAGGTTCAAGTAAAACACAAATAGAAATATCTTAAATTTGACATAAATTCTTAACCCTCAACTTAGAGGAAGGGCATCCAATGCCCCAAACATTTCAAAAAGTATAATTAAATATAAAAAATAGATCTAATGACTAGTTTGCAAATTGGTGTTTCTAGATAATTGTAAAGTAAAGTTCTTATTTTTCTTATCTCTCCTATTTTGAAATTGAATGTAGCTTGTGTCATTATCATCTTTGGAAAAACATTTAGCATAAAAGGCCATATCCTTAGTATTAGTAAAAGCATCACTATGATAATTAGAGTTAGAGGGAAGCTTAGTATCATTTTACAACCCATCTTTCCTTACCTTTTTAAGAAATTCATCTTCCTCCAAAATATCTCCTTCCTCTACACTTTCTTTGCTACTCGGGCCAAGCTCCACATTTTCTTCCACAACTAGAGCCAATTCACCTTCCTTCAAGTTATTGCCAATCCCCACATTTCCTATAACAATCATGTCACTACATCCAACATTTTCCACCACATTATCCTAATCATTCATAATATATTGTAAACAAATAGTATTAGTGCAATTATTGGTAACCTTCATACAATCGAAATCATGAAATTTTTTATTCATGACACACAGACTAATATATTCTGAAATAACATTATTTTGAGTAGTAGTGATGGTTAGCATTTGTTCATCCATATTTTCACAGTCATTAACTAAGCTATTAGTATTGTTAATATTATTTTCATAAGCAGAAAGAGGGACATCAATAATGATTGGGGGCAATTCAGTATGCAAACTGGATGATTTTATTAGTTCAACATGCGATTTGGGAGTATTTCCTTCAACCTCAACTTAATTCGGATTCTCATTCTCAAGATCTGAAAAAATGACAGTATTTCCTTATGGTTGTTAGGAGGAAACTTTTCCTTATGAAGATTTAGATGCATCCTGAAACATTCTTTAATACCATGGTCATGCATTTACAGTGAGAGAAGAAAATAGGTTAGTTTTCAAAATAATTTTTTTAGAAATAACCATTCAACTCCAACCCTATTCATATTTCATTACGATGTTTCTTAGATATATCTAGTTCAACAAGAATACGGGCCATTGACGGACAAGAAATAAAAGTAGCATCTTGAAATGTTTGTAATGGTCAACCAAAAATAGATGCAAGGCCAAATAAAATTTATGAATTAAAAAAATGAAGTCTTAGATTTATAAAAGAGATCCATATAGAAGCAATAGGAGATTCCTCCATAACATAATATTCTGACATCCATTTGAGGAGACACATTTGACAAGCTTGAATATAGTAAGATCTCCTTGAGAAAATACAGTTATAATCAAAATCATTTGTAAGTTAAATCACAATATGTCATTGATCCTGCAAAACAACATGAAAAGATCCCAAAAGCTTCAAGTTAACAAAATATTTTCAAATGATATTAAGATTCAGACAAAGAAGAAGAAATTTTCCAACCACATTAGGCAAAAGGAATGGCCAACTATGAAACCACAACATCATTGAACATTAAAGCCATGGAATAACTAGATGCGCCAAGAGGGGGGTGAATTGGATGTTTAAAAACTTCTTTAATGAAAAGAAAACTCTTTTTATAACTTTATGTAGAAGCAAATTTCATTCACAATAAAAAGATAGGTGATTAATTTTACCCATGTAATTAATCACAATAAAAATGAATGCGGAAATAAAGTGCGGAAAAATAAGGAAATAACACACCAATTTATAGTGGTTCGGTCAAACAATGACCTACGTCCACTCCCCGGAGGCACCCACGGAGTATTACACTAAACCTTTAGTGATTCTCCTTTAGCCCTCACAACTAGGCGAAGAAGCCCTTACACAATCACTTCCACCTTTCCTGGTGCGGCGGAGGAGCCGGGTCCTTTGACACCAACGAGATATTCTTCTGCCCAAAACTTCCTTCAAGACGAACCTTGAATTCGATGGTACTGAGGTGCAAGCACGCCGGATCAACCGTGTGAAATCTCTTTCACACTCCCTTGAAACCCCCTCCAAGGTTCTTCTCCCTCTCTCAAACTTCACCATTTCCTCTCTCCCTTTCAAGTCCTCTCTTCAAGTTTTCTCTAGAAAAATGAAGCTATAATGGCTGCAAAAGAAACTTAGAAAGTCTTATGAGAGTGCTTAAATAGAGGGCTAAAAAAACCCTAAAAAAACTCAATTCAGCCGACAAATATCGTACAGTACGATCGCAAGATCGTCCAGTATGATGTACAGAAATTGACCTGTTAGTACTGTACGATGTCCACTTAGTACTGTACGAATATAGTACATTAGGATGTCTGGTATGATGTGTTGTACAAACAGTTCAATAAACGAGCAGTTTGCCAATATTGTGTCTGTTCGTACAGTACGATCAAAATATTAAAATTAAACTGTTCTGATTGAATAATCATAGGATTAAATTAGGCAATGTTTTAAACATCGTGTAGTATGATAATGTTCATACAGTATGATTAGAACAACTTTTCATATTCAAATTTTTGCCTAATTTCATGGACGGCAGGCTTTCTAATTATAACAGATCATACAGTACGATGTGGTGGTCGTACAGCACGAATAGTAATCTTTAAAAATATATTTTCTTAGGAAAATAAAATATTTTAATTAATTTCTATTACACTAGATCGTACAGTACGATACAGATCATACAGTACGATGTACCGAAAAAATTAAAAAATTTAAAAACAATTTTTTCTCCCTTTTAGTGTGCACGGTCACCAATCTAACATACATCATTACAAGGCTTGACTCAATAAAAGAAAATTACATACTCATTTAATACAATCAATTATAAAGAATCTTGAGCCTTGAAACTTCAAAGAACGGTGCATGGTGTACCTGAAATATTAGTCAACATAGAAAGAAATATGCATTACCAATACTAGGAGAAATAAAAGATTAATAAATATTATTTGTTGTCATCAAAATCATAAACTCGGAAGCCTGAGTTGCAACAAGCCAGACAACCCAGAACGATGTAAGAACAAAATGAATTTTTTTTTATAGAAGAAGTAGATCCAACTAAAACCTCCATAAATGACCTAGAGCGGCGATCAGGAAATGAAGATGATAGTGAGTTAAATGATGATTGAGTTTTCATCTCCCAAAGGAAAAACCACACAAAAAAAACCTCAAACAAAAGCAGCAAAAGAAGCAAGAAGGAGCTAGGAAAAATAATAAAGATAAAACTATTAAAAAAAACATGGAAGGAAATTGAAAGACGAGCTCACAAATGGAAGCCCTAAATGGACCAAGTGTAACCAAAGAGCAGGTGGAGCTTGCCGATCAATTAAATATACTAGTTTAATTTTGCTATTAAATTAATTTTTTGTTTAAAATAAGTTGTTGATCATAAAATAAGATTCTTAATGGAAATTTTCTAATTTTTATTAGATTTTTATGATTTTTTCCATAAATCAATTCGTTTCATTGCTCGGTAGGACATGTAGCCATGCAGATCATGGTAGTCTAGCCTATAAAATAAAATGGTGGAGTATGTTTCTGATTTTTTGACTTAATTATTTTTAGATTGGATGTTTAATTTAGTTTGATTAATTAGTTAATTATTGAATTATTAATATTTATTTATGTTAGGTGATAATTGTTTTTATTTAGACGATGACTCTGACATTTGTTTCACCATATTATGGCTAACTTAATACTCATAAGCCCAAGTTACTCATCAATCATCTTCAGATTTATGTTTGACTTAGCTTATTATTTCATATTAATTTAATAGGTTGGCTTCTAATTTATTAGTTAATTATTTATGTTAAGTGGTAATTATCTTTATTTACACTAGGACTTTATGACTTATTTCACTCTTCTTAGTGTTAACTTAATAACCTCGTAAGCCTAGGTTCCTTGTAAGCCGACATTACTGAATAATAATATTTTTTTTAACTATTTCTAGTTTTTATTTAATTAATTTTTTTATGTGTTATTAATATTTTGTTTGATTCATTACTAAAATAGGATTGATTATGCGTTTGTTAATTATATTCCATCAATTAGCTCAATACATTTGACACTTATTAATTCTAATTTTATTATCAGTTATAGCAAATTAATTTCAAACATAGGTTCTATACTAGGTTCAAATAACAAAACTAAACATATCACATATTAGGGGAAATAAGCATTAAGTTAATTTAATTTTTAATATGACATATTAGAACTCATATTTTATTTAATTTTTTTATATTTTTAACATGATTATGAAAAAATATTTACGGTTCAAATTCATTAGAGATGTGATTTTTGTAGTTTTCTGAATATTTTAAAATCTGAAGAAAATATCCTAGTGAGGCACACTTAATGAAAGAAATAATGATGTACATTTTACAAATAGTTGGCCTATATATACTATAGGCCTAGGTGACCATGAAGGTCTTAAGGGTTCATAGTGGGGGAAAACTTTGACCAATAAGACCTTGCTTTGAAAGTATACTAACCTATATCTAATATATAATACATCCTACAATAAATAATTGGGTGGGAAGGTAAAGTAACAATTTAAACTTTAATAAGGATGTTAAGCCTAAGAGAACTTATCTCTAGCCAGACCAAGAGGGGGGTGAATTGGCGAATTTAAAAACTAATTGCTTGATTTAAGCACAAAGACAAAATTTTTTGATTTTTCAATATTTCAAAAGTAAGTAATAATGTTCACTTAGTACAGAAGCAAACAAATTTATTAAAATATCAAAGAAATGATGATGATATACTAATCAATAGAAAGAAGCATTAAGCATGATTTTCATTAAGAAGTCATAATAGAATTAAAATGCAAAAAAGTAAAAATGCGAGAAAAAAATTAGAATGTACACACCATATATTTACAGTGGTTCGATCAAACAATGATCCATGTTAACTTTCTAGAGTCCTCTGATCAGAGTATTACACTACCACTATAGTGTCTCTCCTTCTATCCCCACAAAAAGATGGAGAAGCCCATACACAAATCACTTTTACCAAACCAAGATCGGCATAAAGATGAAAGCTTTTTCACCCTCCATGCGATGGAAGCAAACCGTTAATCATTTTTCTCCCTCTTGGAGAACATAAAGAACCTCAAACTCCTTTTTCTCTTTCCCGGAGAAGGAAGAGAACCATGAACTCCTTTGTCATCCTCTTGGTGATGGCAGAGTACCACATCCTTGAGCTAAAGAATTTCTCCCCCAAGCCACCCAAGAAACCTAGACATTCACTTGGAGGAACAAGGTAAGACACCTGCTTGGAGCAATCGTGCACCCCTCACACTACTTCTCTATCACACATAAACTTCCCCATGCCTTCTCAAATCTCTCCTATATCCTTTTTTCAAAGCTCCTTCTCAAGATCCCTTAGTATCTAAAGATTTAAAATAAGTCACTTGAGAGAGATTAAATACAAGGCTTCACAAAAAGCCCTAACTTTAATTCTAATGAATATGATTATATAGTATAATACTTGATCATCCTGTATTATTGGTGCAAAGAACTCCTGATAGTACTATATGAAAATCTAGATGATGTATGATTAGTTCAAAGAATTTAGCTAATCATCTAGGACGATTTAGAACATTATCTAGAATAATTTGTTCAAATAACATGGATTATCATCTCATATGATTAGTGACTATAAATTATCATCCTATATTGGAATAAGGTTATACAATATGATTGGTCAAATCTTAAAGTTTGTTAGAAATGTTAAGCCCTTATGAACTAGCCCGAGCTAACTAAAAGGGGGGTGAATTGGTGTTTTAAAAATTCTCAAATAGAAATCACAATTTAAACCAATTAATCAACCATAAAAATAAAGTGCAAAAATTAAATACATAAATGCAATAAGAAAGAACACACCAAATTTTATAGTGGTTCGATCAACTTGACATACGTAAACTCCCTGGAACCTCTTCTTCGGGTGTTACACTAAGCTCGGTGACTCTCCTTTTGCTCCCACAGTAAGGCGGAGAAGCCTATACAAAAACACCATTCCATCGACCTCGGTGAGGAAGAGAACCCAACTCCTTTTGCTTCCTCCTAAATAAGATAGAGCACGTGACTCATTTTGCTTTCTCGTGAAGTAGAAAGAGAACCCCTATCAATTGCTGATGTAGACCTCTCTAAAACCTCCATAGAATAAGGGACAATGACCAGAGAAGACGACTTAAATCCTTGCTTGGAGAAACCTTTGTAAAGCCTTCATAAACTCCCCCTCATAAGATCCTCTCTCTCTCTCTCCCAAGCTTCCCCTCTCCTCTTATCTTTCGAAGGTTAGTACAATATTAAAAGATCTCATCTTGAGTAAATAAGATATCTTATAAAGAAGGGCTTCAAATTTGCCTTAAATTGTAATAAATCAATAAAGATTATCCAGGATGATTAATGGATTATCATGTAAGATCAGTAAAAATTAAGCTCAATAAGCCAAGATGTTACGGGGCAGGCTGGATGATTAGAAGTTTTATTTGTTCTCATCATCAGGGATGATGAGACATCATCCTCTACGATTAGTTCAAGATGTCAAATATCATCCAGACAATCGCTCTGTTCGACCAGACTTTACATATCTAGATGATAAAAAGAATAATTGATAGTCCAGGATGATTTCATGATTGTCATGTATGATTAGTTCAAGACATTGAAAATCGTCCAGATAATATCTCTGTTTGGCCAGACTTTATATGTTCGAATGATAAAAAAAATAACTAACCATCCAGGATGAGTCTTGGATCATCCTGTATGATTCATTCAAATATATATATATATATCATGCAAAACATCATTCTAGTCATCCAGCAAGAAACTAAGGTTTATTTAACTAATAGTCCCGGATGATCCTCCGATTGGCTAGGACAATATGATCAATATATCAAACCTTAATAGTTTTACTTAATCATCCGACTAATTTAGGCATAATTTTAATGCATCATCTAGGATGATATCCAAATATAATAACATGCCTAAAAGAGTTGGCAGGTTATTATTTCTGATATGAGCCTATCATCTAGGACGATGCTAATATTGCCTAGGAGGATTTACTTAATTTTGGATGACTTAACAAGATGCCGTAATTAGGGTTTCAATTTTAACTGATCATCCAGGATGATTTGGGATCATCTCAAATGATATGATCAAAAACAAAAACTTTAAAAGACATAATTTTTCTCCCTGAGTGTGTGTAAGGTTACTTAGCATGAAGACTTACTTTTTAATATTTGACTCAAGAAAAGGTAAAAATACTTGACGTACACTTACAAATTGACTCAGTCTTATTCTACCCAATCTTGAGCTAGTTTCATTTTCACTTGACCTTGTGGACCTGAAACATTAGTAGGAAAGGCAGTCGTAGAAAAATAGAAGTGTAAAAAATGTTTATTATCATCAAAATTTTAATTCCTGAATCCAGATTCACAATAATCTCCCCCTTTTTTATGAAGACAAATATTTGGTAGATATTTTAACTTAAGTAGTTAAGTGAAACAAAACGTGGAGGAAAATAGTGTGAACTAAGTAGTCAAATTTTACTAAAATTAAACTGATGGTATAAATACTAAATAACTATAGTAAAAAAAGTACAATTAAAATAACACAAACATTACCACTACTCCTCCTTCTGACATCACAAAAAAGGAGGGAAACAAAAAAGAAAAAGCATAATAAAAAAATAAACTATAAGTACGACTAGCCTTGATCATTAGAAGGAGGTAGTGGTGGTTGAAAGAAACTAGAAATATCCGCAAACTGCTACACAAACTAAGCCATATCCTTGTCATATTATTGCTGCTAGTGAGTCACGTATGAATCAAATATAGTGACATCCTTTGCATGATGTTGCTCTTGTATAAAAACATAAGAGTTGAACCTGGACTCCTACTGGTCGAATCGCTCCACCAGCTTATCTAGCTGTAAGTGTAGGCAGATCAGAGTAGGTACAGAAATAGGTATAGGATCTACTTCCTCCTCAATGCCCTAAGCTTCCTTGTGCTCTAGGTAGAGATGAGTACTATGAAGAACATGGAATAAGCGATTAGTGTAGAAGGCAGACTGAATATTAGGTGGGGTAGGATATTAAAGATTGTACTTTGATTCCAAGACATAGTCTATGATGTGATATATATGAAGGTTAGGCCTCATTCTATGCCCTGGATCTTTAATTCTAGTAATAAGCTCAATGTAATGGAAAAGAAGATCAATAGCATTTTATTCTTTATGGGCCATAATATATAAGGTGGTGATCGAAAGGAGAGGAGTGATATGGACACGATCAATAGCTTATGGAATAACTAAGGTACAAAGTATAGGTTTGATTATCGTCACATTCTTGACTAAGGTGTTAGATGCCCCTTCATGATAGGAGATAAGAGTGTTTCTCAGAAGGTAATTGGCAAGAGCTTAGTCATAATCAGGATCTTAAGATAAGAGGTGAAGCTTATCTCCACTAAAGGACAATTGGAAGAGTTCGTGGCATTCCTAATAGGTAATTTCAATATTGTTTTTATTGACATAGGATTCATGGGAAATATATGAGGAGTTTATCCTAAGGCTAGCAAAAAATTCAAAAAGAAATTCTGAATTAAAGGGGAAGGTGAGTGTAAGGATGAAGGTAAGGGAGGTGTGAGAAAAACAATTAAGGATAGGGTAAGTGAGCAACGTGGGTTGATAGTCCTAGACAGAGTGATCTCGGTTATCTTGTAGCGAAGGTAGCTGGATTCGTCAGCAACCTCAGTGAAATGAGGGTAAATTGTGGCCCTCGAAGAACTTATAACTAGCATTCTAAAGTGCTTGACACCTGTCATGAATAAGAGAATTTGAGCTTGAGGGAGAATAATGAAGAAGTAAAGTGTTTGTGGTGAGAAAACCCTTTAAATTTTATTGTTTATAAAGAAATGGACAGATCATCCAGGATGATCAGAGAATTTTCCAAGACGATTAGGTGAATTTATGACGTCCGGGATGATTGGTCAAAAAAATTGTTATATCGTCTAGGACGATTAGTCATCATCCATGATGATAAGACACAAATGATCATCCCAAGGAGTCATGCTGGATGACCATTGAAAAAGTAGATAATTGAGGATGATTAGGTGGATCATTTTGGATGATCAACAATAGTGGATCATACGAGTTGAATTTAAAAAAAATGTAATATTTTATGCCATGTGGATCATCAAGGACAAATAAGTGGATCATCCAGGTCGATCACTAATAATTAAGCAAAATTTAAGAAGATCACCCAAGACAATGAGGATCATCTAGGAAGATCACAAATAATTGAAGCAGAATATGATCAAATCATCCAGGATGATAAAAGATCATCTAGGATGATCTCGAATAGAAAAGTCATATCAATCGTTAGATGGAAGGTGAAGGGTGGATTGAATATATCATCCAAGATGATAGGACTATCATCTAGGATGATGTGACTGAAAAATTGAAAATTGGATTATGGAGGGAGGTGATTAGAAGGTGCCCTAAAACATTTAAAAAAAAAGAAAAAAAATATAAAACACTAAAAAGATAATAAAAATGATAAATAGAATGAAAAGAATAAAGTTTTTTTTATCAAAGCAAAAATATGATAAATTTTTCATATGATTGAATTAAAAATTTGTAAGAAAAATAAGTTAAAATTAACAAAATTTGATAAAAAGGTAGAACAATCGATCATGTTAAACCTAGCTCAGACTTTTTATAGGGTAAACCATCTTTTTAAAATAAAGATCTAACTTAGAAAAATCAATTGGATAAGAAAAAGTGATTCGTTCAAAACTTAGTTACATAAAAATATTTTATAGAATAATATACCAAAGTAATAAGTCACAATCATGAATTTTGAAATCAAGCCTTTAAAAATATCAAGTGACACATAAATTCTTCTTAGATTTAATGGTTTGAAAGAGAAGGAAACTTACTTTCTTGTGAGCTCATTTTGTGCCTATTATTAATTAATTTGCGCACTTTGCACATCTTTTAATTTTTTATTCACTTTGTATATCTTTCAATTTTTTTTATGATCATTGCACATCTTTTCATTTTTACTTCTTTTTGAGCTCATTTTATGCCTCTTGTCTTTTATGCAAGCTAGATCCATTTTCAAACTTTTAAATACTCTCAATTGTAAGAATATCTTTGAAATATTAGAGGAAAAAAATTCACTTATTATATAAGAAAGAGTAAACCACAAAATAGAATTAAATTCATATGATAAAATGAAACAACAAGATTATGAAAGCTTGTAAGTGATTTAATGACTTTGAACCTTATTTATATAAGATAGACTACTATATAGAAAGATAAAAAATATCTCAATCGCAAGGTCTAGTTGTAAATTTGAGATGGACTTTTATTTAGGAAAGAAAATTACATCGCTAAAAGAAGTTAGAGGAAGGGAAATAATCAACGATGTTTCTCCCTTTAACTTATTTAGTGATGTCAAAATATTGACTACAAATTTTAAAAAAACAAAAACAAAGCATTAAATAACATTTCAATAGTGATCAAAAAGAAAAATTGAAGGAAAACTAATAACATCAGAATTGAAAACACTTAAAAACAACAACAAATAATAATAAAATAATAAAAATAAAAGAAAAATCAGATACGAAAGAAAGAATAGAAAATAATAATAAATAAAAAAATATAAAAAAAAGAGTTCATAAAGCATTAAGTTTATATATTTATGTCAATCACACCCAATCTGGTCCTTAAGATGTAAATGTGTTAAAGGATAGTGGTTTAAAAAAGATGTCAGCCAATTGATTCTCAATTGTCACATGGTGCAATTAAATGTCTCCATTAATAATAAGGCCCCTAATAAAGTGATATCCTATATTAATGTGTTTGGTCCTTGAATGTTGGATAGAATTCTTAGAGATGCAAATGGCACTAATATTGTCATATAGGATTGAAATTGTGCCTATAGGTAATCCAAAATCCAGAATTTATTTCTTCAACCAAAGGACTTAGGCCACACAACTTTCTAAGGCAATGTACTCAACTTCAGCAGTGGAAAGTTCAATAGAGTTCCATTTTCTATTAGACCAGGAGACTAAGGACTATTTTGTAAATTGGAAAGTACCAGAAGTGCCCTTTCTATCCACCCTACACCCTACAAACTTAGAATCAGTACATCCAACAATCTCAGAAGAAGTATTATGCCTAGGATACAAGATTCCTAAGTTTTTGATCCCTAATAGATATATAAGGATTCTCTTAAATGCAATCAGGTGGGATTATTTAGGATCAGCCTGGAATCTATCACAGAGGAAAACACTAAATACTATATTAGGTAGGCTAGCAGTCAAGTAAAGTAGTAATCCAATCATTCCTTTGCACTTCTTTTGATCAATAGATTATTCATTTGAATCCTTATCCAACTAAACAGTAGTGGTCATGGTAGTATTTATTTGCTTGGCTTTATCCATTTCATATTTCTTCTAGATATAATTAATGTACTTTAATTGATTTAGAAAGGTTTCATCATCCAATTTTCTTAAGCTAAACTCAAAAAAGTAGGACAACTCTCCCATCATACTCATCTAAAATTCCTTACTCATTATTTTAGAAAAATCATCACATAGTTTTTTATTAGAAGATCCAAAAATATATGATCAACATATATCTAAATAATGAGTAACTCATCTCCTATTTTCCTTAGAAAAAGGGTGGTTTCTATGCTCCTCTTAACAAACTCCCTCTCTAATTAAAATTTGCTAAGCCTCTCATATTAAGCTCTAAGTGTTTGTTTTAATCCATATAAGGCCTTTTTTAATTTATAAAAATGATTTAGAAATTGGGAACTCTCAAAACCTGGGGGTAGCTCTACAAACACATCCTCTTTATTACCCCATTTAAAAAGGTACTCTTGACATCCATTTGGAAAAGCTTAAATCTCTTATAATAAGTAAAGGCTAGTAGAGATCTAATGGCTTTTAATCAAGCTACAGGGGCAAAGGTCTCCTTAAAATTAATCCCTTCTATTTGGTTGTACTCCTTAGCTACCAATCTCATCTTATTCCTAACCACCACACCATAATCATTTATCTTATTCTTAAAGACTTGTTTAGTTCCAACTACATGTCTTTATAAAATCTCCCAAACATCTTTCCTAACAATTTAGTTTAATTCCTCTTTTATGGCTAAGATCTAAAATTCATCAGATAGAGCTTGGTTGATGTTGGTGGGTTTAGTCAGTAAGATAAAGGTAGAGTGGTTCACTTCCTTTCTAAGTTCATGCCTAGTTCTAACACCTTTAGAAGGGTCTCCAAAGATCAGTTCTTTAGAATGACTCTAAGAATATCTCCAATCTCTAGGCAAAGTATGTCTAGGTTCTACCCTTTCCTACAGATTTGCATTTTCACGACCATTTTCACCAAATTTTCACCTCCTTTGGTAATCTCTCTAACTTCATCTTCATCCTCAACTCCATACTTTTTTGGATCAAAATTTTCATACACTATATGAGTAGTCTCCTTCACCACCAATACCCTCTTTTTAAACACCATAAAGGATTTCCCACACTTGAATATCCTAGGAACACTCCTTCATCCAATTTTGGGTCAAATTTTACTCAGAGTGACTTCCTATTGAGAAGAACAAAAACCTTATTGCCAAAGATATGGATAAGGGAAAGGTTGGGTGTCCTACCCTTCATGATTTCATAGGGTGTCTATTCTAAGTTAGCTCTAACATTCACCCTTTTCAACATGTAATAAGTTATGTTTACCACTTGAGTCTAAAAGTATTTTGGAAGTGAATACTCAACGAGCGTGGCTCTAGTGTCTTCAACTAAGGTCCTAGTTTTCCTTTCATCTACTTCATTTTGTTGAGGGGTCCTAAGAGTTTAGAAGTTGTGACTAATCCCTTTATCATCACAAAAGTTTATAAATATCCCATTTTTAAAATCTCCACCATTATCAATATGAATTTTCTAGATCTCACAACATAGCTTTTTCTGAATCCAAGTGGAGAAGGATCTAAACTCATTAAAAGACTCACTCTTATGTGACAAAAATTTAATCTAAGTGAACCTCAAGTAGTCATCGACAATCACAAATCCATACACTTTTCACCCTAAGATGGTAATGTTGATGGGTCCAAATAAATCCATGCGAAGCACTTCTAAAAGTATAGAGGTGCTAATGTCCTTAATGGAATGGAAAGAGAACTGGACTTGCTTTCCTAGTTGGCAGGCATCACACTCCTGGTCTTTAGTGAACTTAAGCTTGAGGACACCTCTAACTATATCTTTTTGAGCCACTCTCCTAAGGGTTTTCATACTAGCTTGACTTAAACTCTTGTGCCATAACCAGGACTCATCAGCAAAAAAAATTTAAGCAAAATAAAGCAGTACATTCAATGTTATTTAAATTTAGTATATAAACATTGTTAATCCTTTAACCTGCAAAATATTATTATTATTCAAGCTAATGATGCATGTATTTGCTAAAAATTTATGATAAAACCCTTGTCACAAAGCTCACTAACGATAAGCAAATTGTGTTTCATGACATTTACAAGCAAAGCATTTTCAATCAAAAGGTTCTTAGAATTTCCAAATAAACTTGCACCCACCACTATCCTAGTGGTGTTGTCTCCATGTGTGGCATTACCTCTAGCCCTGCCCTCCACCAAAAGGAATTGGTTGGCATCTCTAGTCATATGTTGTGAGAAATCTACTATCCAGGTACCACATACTCTCATTAGGTCTTTTGTAAGAGCTCACCAATAAAATCATTAAACATCAAATTTAGGAACCCAAATAAGTTTGGGTCCCTTATTATGGAAAGAAGAATGCAATGTATTTGTGTTATGTTGTGAATCATATAATTTGGTTCTGTACACCCAATGTGTACTATGGTGAATAGTGCAAGTATGTGAAATATTTCCTAGCATGTCATATGAAAAACATCTAACGCTAGAAAAAGAATTAACTAATTTACTCGGGTGGTGATATCTCTTCTTAACGTTATGTGATGCATGAAATGATGGTTTATCATTTCATATGCTATGAGTTTTTCTTTTAATGCTTTATTTTCATATTCATAGCTTGTCACTTCCACTTTTAGCTGATGTTCATTATTATCTATTTCCCATGAAAGTTGCTCTAATTTCTTAAACTCTTTTTCTAACTCAACATAAGATGACTTCAAGGAATAATGTGTATCAAATAATTCAAAATGCTTCTTATTTAATGAATGAATCTCATCAAGTAATAATATGTGATTGCTATCAAGTATAAAGTAATCTTTAAATAACACTTCATGCTCCTTTTGCAAATTTAATAGTTCTAATTTCAAGCTATCAGTCAATTTCTTAAGTTTCTTATATGATGCATGAATTTATTCAAAAACTTGAAGTAATTGATTGTAGGTTAATTCACATACCTCTTTTTGGTCAAAATGACTATGATGATTATCTGCTATCAAGCACAAGTTTGTAGTCTCCTCCTCAACTTCAATTTTAGAGGAGTTAGTTGAAGAATCCACCCATAACGTATTTTGAAATCACTTCTTATCCTTCATGAACTTTAGTTTCTCCTCACCCTTCTCATTTCTTGGGTGAGCCTTAAGTGTAGGACAATCAGCTTTAACATGTCTCGGCCTCCTGCATTCAAAACAAATCATATTAGTAGAAATTTTAAAATTCTTGCTACCCTTACCTTTATTCCACTTCTAACGGTTCTTTTGCTTCTTCCTTGAAAAGCTTTTGAATTGTCTCGTGATTAAGGAAACATCATCACTTTCAGACTTGGGAGAATCAGTATTCATATCATTAGCATTTAGCATCACAGTTGTTTCCTTTTTTTTCTCACCTATATTAAGTTGTCTATGATTAACTCCTTTCTCAAAAGCAATGAGTGATCCAAGTAAGTTATCAAAATAATAAGTATTCAAATCCTTAGTTTCAGTAATTACAATAATCTTAGCATCAAAGGAAGAAGGCAAGTATCTCAAAATTTTCTCAACTTTTTAATAATTGGTTAGCTCTCTTCCTAAGGCATGTAGTGAGGTTACAATTTGAGTAAACCTAATATACTTGTTATATATCGATTCACTAGGTTTCATGTAAAAATGTTTGTAGTCATGCAGAAAGATATTCAACCTAGATTGCTTAACTTCATTTGTCCCTTTATAAGTAATACACAATCTATCCTCTATTTCTTTACTAGTAGCATAAGTTGAGACATGCATATAATCTTCCAATTTCAAAGTACAGAAAAAATAGTTTAATCATTTTGCAATAAGTTATGCTAAATTCCTATCATTAAAAGTTTATTCATTAAATACAAGTTTCGTTTTCATGCCATTGACTTCATGAGTTAGTGGTGAATATCTATACTTAACAAGCATCCACATGCGATAGTCAATTAATTATAAAAATGTGGACATGCGAGTTTTACAAGAATCAAAAGTTATATTATCAAACAAAGGTGGTTGTGTAATAGAATACCCTTAAGCAGTATTATTACTACCGAATTTAGCCATGGATTGAAATTCAAAAGTTTTCAAAAACTCAATTTTATGAATCTCACTCTAATACCACTTGAAAGTTCATTAGGGATGTTAAGCCCTTATGAATTACCTCGAGGCTAACCAAGAAAGGGTGCGAATTGGTGTTTTAAAAATTATCAAATAGAAATCATGATTTAAACCAAATAATCACCCATAGAAAAAAAGTTCAAAAATTAAATACAGAAATGCAATAAGAAAGAACACACCAAAATTTATAGTGGTTTGATAAACTTGACCTACGTCCACTCCCCGGAGCCTCTCCTTTGGGTATTGCACTATGCTTAGTGACTATCCTTTTGCTCCCACAGCAAGGCGGAGAAGCCTGTATAAAAACTCATTCCCACCGACCCCGATTAAGAAGAGAACCCAACTCTTTTTGCTTCCTCCTGAAGTAGGCAGAGAACCCAACTCCTTTCACTTCCTTCTGAAGCAGGCAAAGTACCTTATGAAAGTAGACCTATCTAAAACCTCTAAGGAACAACGACTGAAGAAGATGAATCAGATCCTTACTTGGAGCATCCTTTATTAATCCCTCACAAACTTCCTCTCACTAGATCATCTCTCTCTCCCAAGATCTCCCTCTCCTCTTGGCTCTCTCAGGTCAGGAATATAGCAAAAGATCTCATCTTGAGTAAACAAGAGATATTATAAAGAAGGCCTTGAAATTTGCCATAAATTATAATTAATTGACAAAGATCACTCTGGATGATCAATGGATTATTCTATACGATCAGCATAAATTCAACTCAATTAGCTAGGATGATCTAGGAGAGGCTGGATAATTATAAGTTTTGTTTGTTTTGATCATCCATGACAATGGGACATCATCCTGTATGTTTAGTTTAAGACTTCAAATATCATCTAGATAATTGTTCTATTTTCCCAGACTTTACCTGTCTAGACAATGAAAAAATAATAGATCATCTAGGATGATTTCATAATCATATTGTATGATTAGTTCAATATGTTGAATATCATCCAAATAATCTCTCTTTTTTGCCAAACTTTACATGTTCAGACGATAGAAAAAATAACTAATTATCTAGGATGATTCTTAGATCATCCTGCAGGATTAGTTAAAATCTATACATATCATCCAAAACATCATTTTGGTCGTCTAGTAAAAAATTAAGGTTTGTTTAACTGATCGTCTTGGACGATCCTACGATTGGCCAAGATGATATGATCGATTAATCAAACCTTAATTGCTTTCCTTAATCATCGGACTAATTGAGGCATAATTTTAATGCTTCATCTAGGATGATGTCTTGGACAATGTCTAAATATAATAACATTCTTAAAAGAGTTGGTGGCTGATTTTTTTTATTTGAGCCTATCATCTAGGATGATGCTAATATTATCCATGATTATTTACTTAATTTTGTCTCCCTTAATTAGGATGCCCTAATTAGGGTTTCTATTTTTTAACTAATCATCCAGGATAATTTGGGATCATCTGAGAAGATGTGATAAAAAATAAAACACTCTAAATAAATAGAATTTTCCCCCTAAGTTTGTCGGTGCAAGGTTACTTAACATCAGGTCTTACTTTATTAAATTTTACTCAAAAAAGGTAAAAATTCTTGACATATACTTACATACTGACTCAGTCCTAATCTATCGAATCTTGAGCTGGCTTGATTTGCAATTGACCTTATCGACCTGAAACTTAATAGGTAAGGCAATCGTAGAAAAATAGAAGTGTCAGAAATTTTTGCCATTATCAAAATTATAATTCCTAAATCTAAATTCGCAACAAAATCATCATTTATGATATGATTGGATAAATTAATCCAAAATTATTATGTAATCACAAGATTAATTTAGGTAAGATTTAATTACATCATAAAGTTCAATCCCTATCATATAGTATGATGAGTAAAAAATTTGAATTTAAAAAAAATTGCCTAAATTGTGATTGGCTGCTGGAATCTTTATTTCAACTGATCGATTTCTATAATATTTATCATATAGTATGCTTTATTCATCTTGCATTAGTTATCAAAAATAGCAATTTTTATTAATTTTTTTGATTACCTAGTCGCACAATATGATATGGATTATATAGTTAATTAGTTTAAAAAATTCACCATCTAATATGATCACGAACTCACTCCCTTGAGTGTGTGTGTGTGTGTGCATGGTTTTTAAGCTTAGTATCCATAAAGTACATAATTTGACTAAAAAAAAGTAAAAATACATAAGAATTGAAAATACAAATATTTTATGACATGATTAATCCTAGTATATCCAATCTTGAGCTAATCAAACTTGCAAGTGTAATGTGGACCTGAAATGTTGGTGCATAGGAAAAAGTAGTTATACAATAGTAGTAGTTAACAAGAGATAGCATAGTAAGAAATCCAATAATGTTTCTTCTCATTAAAATCACATGATTTGGATCTAGATTAGAAATCATCAATCCAATGCATGCAAATTTTACCAGTTTGTCATATAATGAGGACGTCTTTACATGGTTATATAAAGTAGACCTAACTGAGGCATGCTGAGGTATATTTGTATACCTCGATAAAATGTAGGACCCTCTCCATGATGCCTAATAAAGCTTGACTTTCCAACCAATGACAAATGTAAGATTTAAGCACCTCACATCAAATAGAGAAGGAATATAATTGATATAAACAAATGATAAAAATAAACAAGGTTATGTGTGCATTTTAAAATAGGTATGAAACTATGTTTGAATAGTATGAGAAAGTCTTGATAAAATTACAAAATGAGCAAATACAAAAGTGATGTTTCATTAAAATTTACATACATGTAAGTAAGGAAATACAATCATCAAATTATCCTTGAATATGAGAATTAAAAATCATATACAATGTTTGAAATCATTTAGCTTACCCAATAAAATTGAAGTAATTGAGATTACCCAATGAGATTTGCTTATAATGCCTACATGTGTACAATTTATCATGTATAACTATATCATATAATTTTGGACCAATGCTTACAAATAAACTTTCTATAAATTTATTATGATTCCATGAAATCAAACAAATAGTTTCACTAAATATTTTTTTGAGAAAAATTAAAACCATACATAATAGTGAAGTACATATGTACATAATAAAACATCCCAACTTGATCATGATTAAAAGAATCCCAACAACAAATGCACTTCCAATCATGCTTTATAAAAGTAGAAATATATTTTCTACCATTGATAATAGATGCTTAATTCAATACGTGATGAAAGAACAAGACTATTAAGAATGATTCTCAAGTTGTTCGGTATTCACAATCATCCTCTTCAATCAACCAAAATTATACTATTATAAAATTAAATGATCATTTTGTACATGATCTTCACTTGAAATATTAATGAATTTGATGATTTATCTCTCTTTCTTGTTTTTATAAGCATTAGTCATTGAAGCCAGATTCACCATGTTTATTATTTATAAACAAACATGCCAAACCACATCTGAAGCACTATTAAATTCAAATGTCAAGATACCAATGTAGGTGTTTCTACATAAATTTTATTTATAAGATGTCTAATTAACATTATAACACATATAAATTAGGTTCGATGAGTGTATATAGCAACCATTTACAACATGTATGTATATGCATATACATGTTTTATAAAACCACATTCATTTATCATTAAATCTTGTGTTACACATAATTGTGGTGTATTATATAAATTTTTTTTTCCCTCGGAGGGGTTTACACGTTAGTATAGGAAAAAAATTATAAAGCCCTTAAAGGGACCTTGACCTCACTAATGTTAAAAAGAGCTACAATATTAAAACCAAAAAAACCTACGAGCTCAAGGTCCCTACTAAGAAAAAGTACATAAACACCAAGATATTCTACGGTGCACAAGTAAAAGCACCCAAAAGGTGGAAGCCAAAAAAAAAAAGCTTTGAACTCCATCTTCCCATCCAAAAATACATCAGCACGAGTACCTGCACTAATAAAATCCTACAAAAGAAAGTGAAAATCTTGAGAAAAGTAGTACAAAAAATAGTAGTAACTTGCAAGGTGATAATTGCAATAGATATGGTTGTAATATATAAAAAATTATAAATATGGAAATATAACATAAGTCTATACACCATCAGTAAAATAACCCAAGGAAACCAGATCCTCCTCATAAATAGAGATATAATGAACAATATTAATGCAAGAAGGATTACCAACATTTTTCACCTCTAATAATCTAGAGCAATGATAATCTAAATTAGAAAATACACACCTTGAGTGAATAAAGTACTAGAATCCCAAGAGGGTAGAAAGCTAAAACCATCTCCCAACAAATTGATTAACCAACCAGATTTCATTGCTAAGGCTCTAGGTAGAAATCCAAGCAAGAAGACTATAAATGTGAGAGCTGCATCATAGATACACACAAAGGCCAGCAACAGAAATGAAATAGGGCACCCAAAAATCATCAAGGGAAAACACCTCAAAACCACCCCAAATACTCATCCACCACCATCAATATAAATCTGAGCCATCCAAATAAAAACACAAAAATAAAATAATAAGATACATCATAATAGCACATAATTCATTGCTATCAATACCTATAGAAAAACTCAGGAAGGAAACTAAATAGTACCAAAAAAATTGATCCAGATATCCACACACAACACACAAATGTTACCCAAAAGATAGCTAAACACAGTCACCAGTAAGTAGGATAGAAACCAATCCAACAACTTATAAAAAACCACTCTTAGGGAAAATAAGTTAACCAAGCCAAAAAACCATATAAGGTCCCCCAAACAGTAGACAGGACCAAATAGCCTTGAAGCAGAATACCAACTAGAAATGTCCAAGTAATCTGAGAGGGCTAGGAAAAATCCCACTACCACTAGAGAAAAAAAATACCCAAAATCCAAACAGCTGAAATAATAAGGATAGACAAAACACAACCAGATACTCCATCAAAAACCAACACCCAGATCACCATTAAGAATTAACATAAGATAAACTAGTTTTATCCAATATTAAGAGGCCTTTCATAAGAAAAGGAAGATTAGAAACTGAGAACTCAATAATATAATTAAACCCATAACCCCACCTGGCAATCGACTGAGCACAAGCATTCTCTTCCTTAAGAATAATAAAAAATAATAATTTAAAAGGATCAATAAGTACTTAATGCCCCTCATATAAAATAGGGCAGAGGAATAAATGGTATCATCCCTAGAAATAAAAGACTGATAACAATAATTAGAATCAACCTCCACCATAATAATAATGTAATCAATATTGAAACAAAGTCTTAAACCATAAAGAATGACAATAAGTAGTAGTAAAATTTACATAACAATTAACCAAAGGACCAACAAAATGCAACATCTAATTACCATTATGGTCTCTTATAAACAATATAGTTCATTCTAGAACCATGAACATTCAACTTAAGATAGTTGGAAGGAGGCTTCATCCAGGAAATACACCTATGAACTTTATGAAGGATATCCACCTCCAAGTTTATACAAAAATCAATCGCAGTAAAGAACTTTTTTTTGAAATTCTTGGCATAATGTAACTTAGCAGAATAAAGAGCCACAACCTTATCATTAATATCTTGGATAATTTTATGATGGTTCATAACCACCCCATTGAAATGAGAATTATTTCTATCCAACCATAAGAACCAAAGGATAAAGGAAGGAATTGCATTTCTAATATGGCCTATGGAATTAATAAACCAATAGTTAAGCAAAGAATTAATAGAACCCATAGAAGTAAAAAAATTAAGTTGAAGATGTCATCAAATTAAGTCCAAACTTTGATCGCTAAAGGACTAGAAACAAAAAACATGATGCATATTGTCCACGTGATAAAAACATTGGTATTTAGTTTGAAGGATAAAACCTCTTTTAATCCAATTATCATCCATTGGAATAAGCTTATGTAAAATTCTTCAAATAAAAATAGAAACCGTTGAATGCATATTTTTATGACATATCATTTGGAGAAGCTTTGAAGCCTCTTGTTTAGATCTAAGCAATTGCTAAGCATCTTTCAATCTAAAGTACCCATCTTTAATCAAAGCACAAAGTTGAACATCATTCAAATTAGTTTTCAAAGGGATCTTCAAAATATGTTGAATAATAAAATCATGAAAAACACTAGAATGTTTCTCTAAATCCCTACCATTATTAGTAAAAAAAAATTCACCTTTACACTAACATTGGAGGAAGTATTAGTAATAGAATCAATCAATTGAACCCCAAACAATGATCCTACCAAAAGAAAATATTATCATTACCAAGCCCACAAAAGATAAAATGCTAAAAAACTCATTTAATAGAGCAAAGATGCTGCCAAACTTTAGAATTACCTTTACTGAAATAACACATAGTGGGATGCATTCCCCCATAATACGTGGAAATCATAAAATTAGCCCAAAGGCTCATATTAGCATGAAAATTATACCATAACTTTAAAAATAAAGCATAGGCCAAATAATTCATAGACTTACACCCCAAAGCCCCTTCATTCAAAGTCCAACAACATTTATCCCATGAAGACCAATGAATTTTAGCACTTCTACTAGTCCCTTTAAAAAAAAACTTTTTGAAAATTCTATTAATCCTATTACACACAACCTGAGTAGGAAGCAAAGTTTGAAAACTATAAATAGGTATAGAATAAGGAATACTCTTGACAAGAATTAACCAACCACTAAAGCTTAAGAAATTACGGTCCCATGTCAAAAGTCTGTTCTGCAGAACTATAATTAAATCATCCAAAAAGAAAAGACTTCTTTTTACCCTTAATAAGAGGCACTCCCAGATACTTTAAAGGAAAAGCACCATGGCTAAAACCCATAAAAGTCCTGATAGCCACAATATGATCATAAGGAACTTTCTTAGCAGAAATAAAGCAACACTTATCTTTATAAAGAGCTATAATACTCACCAATTCAAATTGGTTAAAGAATCTCAAAAGTCTATGAATCTTATTCATCAAAGTATTTGTAAAAATAATGAAATCATCAACAACAAAAAAATGAGATATATTAAAGCCACATAACATTCTAAAGTAGAGGCTAGGATACTTCTCAAAATGAGCAACAAGGCCTCTAGAAAGGTACTTAGCCTTAATTATGAAGAGTACATGAGAAATAGGATCCCCTAGTCTAAGGCCATGAGACACCTTAAAGAAACCATGTTTCTTTCCATTCACAATGATAAAAAAAAGGGCTTTCAATTAAAATTTTAATGAGGTTGGTAAAATTTAAATTAAAACCAAATAAATTCATTATATTATAAATGAAATTGCAACCAATATTATCATAAGTCTTAGAAATATCAAGTTTCAGAATCATATTACAGCCTCTAATCTTGACATCCAAATCTTGACAAAACTCTTGAGCCAAAAGGATATTATCAGCAATAGCATACCCTTTAACAAAGCCCAATTTTAAAGGGGAAATAAGCTTAGGAAAAAAAAAATAGTTAACCGATTCATCAAGATTTTAAAAGACATTTTATAAAAAAAAAAATCTGTATAGACTAATAGATCTAAAATAATGCCAAGAACTCATAGAATTGTTCTTAGGAATAAGCATAATAGAAGAGAGGTAAAAAGCTTAAGAATATAATTACCATCAAAGAAATCAATAACAACAAAAAAAGATCATTACAAATAATAGGCATTTATTTTTTGAAAAACTTTGTCGTGAAACCATCCGGACCAACCATACAATCACCATTCATACCAAAAATAGTATCTTTAACCACCTCCAAAGAAGTAGATTTAGACAAGCCAATATTATTATCATTAGAAATAAGATTACGTATAATAGAAGGATTAAAGGTTTTATTAAGATGATTTTGAAAATAATGAACAGCTAAATTAGCAATTTTAGCACCATCCTTAGTAACAAAGCCATCAACACGAGTAATTTTATGAATGTAATTGATAGCACATTTATTCTTAACCAAGGAATAAAAATATGCAATATTGTTATCACCTTCAACCAGATGTTTAACAGCCACTTTTTGCTTCCAAAAAATTTCTTCCTAAGCTTGTAATTTATAAAGCCCATCTTTATCCTCTCTCAAAGATAGAAATTAGCATAAGAAGACACCAATAGACACTAACTCTTATAAGAATTCAACATATCTTTTGCAATTAAAATGTTAAAAAAAAAGATTTTTAAAAATATTATGATTCCACCAATTTAAAACTTTCTTAAGCCTTTTCAGCTTAAGCTAAAATCTTTTTATACGAGATATAGAATTAGTCGAATACAAAGGGGCTTGCCGATTATTCTTTATCACATCCTTAAAAGAGTCATGAAGTAATCACATGTTTTGAAATCTAAATTGGGAAGGAAGGCCCCTAGCTCTAGTGTTAATTTTAATAAGGAATGGAGAAGTAACCTAATGTTTTGAAATCTAACTTTACAAAGGGGCTTGCAAAGATGCTCAACACTAGTAGACTCAAAAGAATTAAGCCAGTAATCATTAAATAAAACCCTACCTAACCTTTGCCATAAATGCCCATCATACCAAGTAAATTTATTAAAAAAAAAAAAAAAACTAATATCATTTAAGTTACAATCCATATTCATACCACTAAAATCCTCCATCGAATAATAGATAGAGAGAGAGCCCCCTATTTGCTCAGATGGGTTAGTTATAGTATTAAAATCTTTACCAACAAGCTAGGTAAGATTCAAAATACAATGAAAATGGATTATTTGATCCCATAAAAACTTATTGGTATAACAAGAGGAAGCTTCATAAACAAAAGAAGCATAACATTGAAAATTAGAACTTTAATTATTGCAATGCAAGACTTGTATAAATCTTTAATAATGTCAAACCAAATAAAATCTTTCCAAAAACCCAAATTTTATTTTCCACATTTGATATAGCATATTTAAAACCAGAAATTTTGCTATACCATGTAACTTATCAGGGGAGATAAGAGGCTCAAGCAAGACAAAAATTTATATATTATAAATACGACATAAATTTTTAACTCTAGGCTTAGAATAAGGGCACCCAATACCCAAAACATACCAAATAATACCATTAAGCATAAAAACCAAGATTAATGAGAAGTATGTGAATGGGTATTTCTAGATTATTATAAAATGACATTCCTTTGCTTCCTACCTCACTTACCACATCCCTTGGAATAACTAGTATCATTATCATCTCTAGCAAAATATTTAGCCAACATATCCATATCCCCCGTGTCAGTAAAAACATCACTAAGATAATGATCTGTTAAAGGAAACTTACTTTCATTTATCATACCCGATTGCCCCCTAGAAATTAGCAATTCACCTTCAACATAGAAAGCACCATATTTCACCATGGTTGTATTATTCACTACAATACCACTTTTATTTTTCACCTCCTTGGTTTAGATAATAGCCTGCCTCTCAACCTGAGGCAAATTAACCTCCATAATTAGAGCCTCAACTCTTTTAAAAATATTGTTACTCAGCTCATTAACAACATTAATTTCATTTCTATTGTTATGTCCACCCACATGCTCAGTCATAAGGGTATGAGATTGTGGATGATTAGAACAGTTAATATATAATGAAACCACCACCATATCAAAAACACAAGGTTTAAATGAAGAAGAAGGCACATTAAATCTATTAGATTTGCTAGGTAACATTTGTTCGTCCATGTTGATGAGGTTAGAATATAAAATTGTGTTCAGGTTGGGATCCACATTTTAATCAAGGATAAGTTCAACCCCATTAGAGGAGGTTGGTTCGGTCTGAGGTATACAAGGATGTAAAGTATCTACAACATTACTCTAAACTTTCTCACCAATAGCCTCAAGCATATCATAATTCAAATTAACATTTTCATGGTCAGTCAAAATACCATCTTTCACATTGGAATGCTTGGCCATCTCTTTCTCCCTCTTAAGATGCGGATGGAGTTTATAACACTCACTTAAAGCATGCCCATGAATCTTACAATGAGAAAATAAAATAGGTAAATTTTCAAATTAGACTTTTTGAAAATAGCCATTAAATTCGAATCCAATCCTGATCTTAGTAGGGTGCTTTTTGAGATATCTAACTCGACTAAAACATGGGCCACCAACGGACTAGAAACCAAAGCTATAGCTTGGTCCTTTTGTAATGCCCTACCAAGAATAAAAGCAAGTCCAAAAACAATTTACGAGTTAAAAAAATTAAGACTTAGATTAGGTAAAGAAACTAACATAGGATCAATTGGGGACTCCTCATGGACATCAAAATCTGGTGTCCATTTGAGAAGTCTCATTTGACAAGCTTGAAAAAATTAAGATATTCTAAAAAAATATGACATTAATCCATGTCATTGCTCAATTGAATTGCCACATCTCTGAGATCAAGCAAGCCAATATGGAAGGAGCCCGTAAGCTTCAGATTAATAAAAAATTTGTGAATAATATCAAGATTAGGGCACCTAAGGAGAAACTTTCTAACTGAAGTAAGAGCAAAGGGAGCAGCCAACTACGAAACAACTGAATCATCGAACATTAAAGTGGGACAACCCTTAAATGAAGTATGAATGAACTGAAGCTAGGATGACACAGAGGAAGACCCGACAAGCACATCCTTAAATGAATGAGATTTTCTATTATGAACCCCAACTTTTGATGGGAAAGATGACAATGAAGTTTTCATCTCACAGACCAAAAAAAAAATAAAAAATAATCAAAATAAAACTTAAAAACTAGCTTGGAAAACAAATAATGAACAAAAATTGAAAGAAAATCCACTCCAGGAGTAGTGAGAAGAGAGATAGAAAGGAAAACTCTAGAGCCAAAAAATTTCATGAGAGGACTAGAGCAGAAAGGTTGAGATAGAAAAGTTATTAAAGATTAGCCTTTGAAAATTTAGGGTGCATTATATAGATATTAAACATAAACTTTGAATATCATTTTGTCTATTGTAAAAATAAGAAAAGCCTGAGCCTTTTACTAGACATCACTAAGTTAATCGATGAATTATTTTAAATACAAATTCACATGTGGGCTTCTCCAATCTATCCATCAATTATATGAGCACACAACCAACTTTGATTATATGCTATCCATGAGGTATAACATTTCTTCTCAATAACCAACTAAAATTCCATCTTGAGAAAGATTTGAAAAAAAATTTAATAAATATATTGAATATATATGTTTAGATATATCTCTATACCTCAAACAACAACAATCATCAAGTAAAATCATGTGGCTTCTATTTAACTTAAAAGCACTAAAGATCCCAATCCTTCGATTCTCTTAACAAAATGAATGAGTGGATCACCTTACATGTCTTTCATGGAAAGTTATATTAATCATGTTACCACATGGAATGAATCCTATACGAACATAATCTTAGGAGAGAAATAACAATAATCAATGAACATATCTCTTTCATTTCTTCAAGGTGCATCGCATGAGTCACATGAGCTTACTTTTTTCTTTATAAATTAAATTGATTAATAGAAAGAAGAAATGAAAGAAAAGAAAAAATAAAAGAAAAGGGAGAAGAAACTAGAAGAAGACTAAATGGGGAGAAGGAAGAAAAGGAGAGAATGGTGGACGAGAAGAATGTGTAGAAGCGATGGAGGAGAAGAATAACAAAAAGAAGAAGGAATGAAGGAATAAAATGAGTGAAGAGGAAAATTAGAAAGGGGTGAAGAAAATTAGAAAAGGGGAGAAGAATAAAAGGAATAAAAGAAGGGAAAGAATAAAATGGAGAGGAAGGGAGATTGGGAAGAGAAATAAAAAAAAGAATATGGGAAAGAAAAATAGGGAGAGAAAAGGAGATGGAGAAGCAAACCTGTAAGATATAGGGTAAACAGGGGTAAATAGGATGCTTCATTTGACAAGCCTGGAACAATTTCATAAGAAATAAAGGATGAGGAGGGGATCTTTGGCTCTCTGTATAATGTAATTATGAGAGAAGAAAGGTAGATAGGGGCTTTGGCATTGTGTGTGAGCATAGAGGAATAAAGAAGTGGGAAAGGTGCTTAGGGTGTTCATCTAAGTCCATTCGAGTGAGAGAATGGGTGATCATGACTTCAACGTTAATCATCTAGGTTAGTGCAAATTAGAGACAAAGAGGGGAGAAAGATTTTGGACTTCTATTATTTATCTGGGTTTGTGTGAAAGAGAGACCAAGGGGAAAGCCAGAGAGAGTGTTTTACTTTATTTGTTATGCATCCCTTGCTCTCTCTATCCTAAATGAAGTTCGTTCTCGATCTGCTAAAGTTGATCTTGTTGTGGACAAAATTAATTTGATTAACATACCCCTAATTTTCTCTTTAGTATTTCTTTAGACAAATCTATACAATTAGTGTTAATTATCTTGTAGATAAACTAACAATTTATTATCAACTAGAGAAAAATAATAATTTATTTCCATATTAAATTTAACATAGGGAATGTAAAAATTATCCTGAAGAATAAAACTCTTATTCATATATCATTTCAATTATAAAATTAACCCAGGATTAACTTTAATCGATGTCCAAAAGATTTTTCCCCTCTCTTATTAAATTAGAATGGCCTTTATTTTATATTAGTCTCTTAAATTCATATAGTGGCAAACCACTATAGTCAATTATATCTTTGAAGGGAATACTTTAGATTAAAATAGAGATTAGACACATTTTCGGTTTAAATATAAGTGAGTTACCTTTTATATTCTAAAAAATATCGTTCACACATTTAATAATATATTTAAATTTTATAAAATGTCATGCATTCTTTATTATTTTTTTGAATGGGTATTTGAGGAGTGGAAATACCTTTGGTCATATGCATGCATGGAATGTACTACAAACTAACAGCGTAATATACAAATAATCATCCTAGATGTAGTGAATGAGAAGATCAGCTCTATTCTAAGGGATCAAAGGATTATATAAGACTCTAAATCAATGAAATAAGATGAGTAATTCTAACATTAAGTTTAAATGGAGCTAACCAGATGACCAGCTAAAATATTTTAATTTAATCGTATTCAATTAATCTAATTAAATTTTCTAGCTACCAAATTTTTTATGAAATTTTGATAGCATGATGGCCATGTACTAATAGGAAATGTGTAGCATCCTTCGAGAGCATGACGACCTTGATATCTTACCCACTATAGGCATAAAATTCCTTGGATATGTAGTATGCATTAGTAATAAAAAGATGCATGCATATAGGCATGAATAGGTAAAGGGGTTAATGAACAGAATATTTTGATTTTGATAGATAATTATAAAAAAGAGAGAAGTTGTGCGGCAGTTAAGAATTTTCATTTTCAAAATTCTATTTTTTCGCTGGTTTGGCTGGATTTCCGCGATGCCGGATAAGGAAACGGCGGCTACTGATGGTCGCCGGAGATCAATCGCTGATCAAAGTTCAGACTATACTGTCAATTTGAAGTCGAATTTGTTTCATCCGTTGAAAATCTGCGAACCTACCTCCGTTCCAGTGAAAGTTTCTAGTCCTATAATTGGAAAGGGAAAACAAATTCTGGAAGAAGATCTACTTCCTTCTACTCCGAAGGATAAGATTGTTAAAGATGACTCGTCTACCTCTGAATTGAAAATCTATGTTAATAGATTTGGGAATAATTTGCCAAAAATCTCTGCTTTGAATCAATTTGTTTCCATTGAAATGGAAGATAACCTGGAAACTGTTTGTGGAAATGTGAACGAAGATGGTTTTTTAAACATTGCTCAAAATTGCAAAATAGTTGATGCTGGAAATCCTATTTTTAATCCTTGGAGTAAGAAGCCTAACATTAAGGTCATTCCCTCTAATGTTCAGAACTTCCTATCAGATGATGGAGTGGCTGTTAAATTAATTGATTCCAAAGTCAAGGCGAATGCTGAGTGTTTACAATTCTCTGTGGTGGTCAAAGTTTTCAAAAAAGAGGTTCCATTCTATGTGGTGGCTGCGGAACTTCATCGGCAATGTCAACAATTTAGAAAGTTTCAAATAACCACTCTTGGCCTTGGTTGGGTGCTTTGCTCATTTCTATCATTGGATGCGGTAGAAAGAGTACTTGAAGGGGAACCTTGGTTCGTTATTGAACACATAGTTGGATTTTATAAATGGCGTCCATCATTTTCACCATCTTCGTTAAAAGGTCTAACCTCTCCTATTTTGGGTTAGAATGCCTCATCTACCTTTGCTTTGTTGGGATGAGGATAATGTGGCAAGAATTGCATCTATGATTGGTACTCTTTTGTGGATTGATGGAAACATGTTTCAATGGAATAAGAGGGAATATACAAGAGTTTGTGTTCGCATGCCTCTTGATAAAAAATTTCCTTTTGGAATTTGGGCGTATGGTCTTGATCGCTGTTCATTTCAAAAAGTAGAATATGAAAGAATTTCTACTTTATGCTTCAACTGTGGGATGATCGGACACTCGGATAACGAGTGTAAGATGACCTGTAATGAGAGTTCTTCCAAAGACACTCTTCCTCAAGAAAATCTGGTTCAACAGAACTTGTTTTCAGATATTAACAAGGATAATGTTGAAGATTGTTCTTATGGTCCTTGGATTTTAGTGGATAATTTGAAAAAGAAGAAATACTTTAATAACAGGAACAAAGGTTTGAAGTTTGACAACATACAGAAGCCGGTGTCTAATACTATCAAAATCTATAAACCTGTCATTAAAAATCCTTTTGCTGCTATGGTTGTTGTGGAATCTATTATGGAGAATTGCAGGGAGAAAGATAGAAATTTGTTATCTGGAAATATTGTTGATGCATCCAATTTCTAATTGGAATCAAATTGTTTTGATCCGGATAGAGCTATTCAGACTGTAAAAGGGATAGAGATTGCTAATAAATTTGAAATTCTAAAGAACCTGGAGGATGATCTGCTGGTGGAAACGGCTCCAGCTTTACTTGTTAACAATGAGTTGGAAGAGGGAGAAAATATTTCTGCTAATCTGAACGGGAATTCAAAAATTGGAGCTAACAAAAGCGATGGTGATTATTTTAAGTTGAAATTTAAACTTCAAAAGGAGCTTAAATCTTTCGTAAATCATAATTTCTTAACAAAGAACAATAAGGAGGAGTCAAGTAGAAGAATTAGGAACGGGATCAATCCCATTTCTAATACCAAATGTCTTCAATAACGTTTTGGAACTATAGGGGGGCCAGGAAGAAAGAAGCCTCCCATTACTTGAAGAAGATTATTAAAGAATTTGACATTTTTTTGTGGGATTATTGGAAACAAAAATCACTTCAATTTCTAGAGTAGAAGTTGGGCAATTGAATGGGAACAATTGGGAATTTTTTATAGTTCCTTCTATTTGTCTTTCAGGAGGTATGATGATTCTATAGAAATCTTTATTTGCTTCCTTCAATGTTTTGAAAAATTCTTCTCAAACTGTGATTGGCGAATTGATTCTATCAAATAAAAAGAAGTGGTTAGTAGCTTCGGTTTATGGTAGCAATGACATGTACATAAGAAGGCTTTTATGGAAAGATTTGAGTTCTTTTTCTAAAACAGAACTCCCTTTTATCATAGGAGGAGATTTTAATTGTCTTTTATCTCAAAATGATAAAATGTGAGGTAAAAAGTTTGTGTTAAGCCAAGGTGCACAAGATATGAGTGCTTTTATGAACCAATGTGATTTCCCTGATGTTGGGGTAATTGGTCCAAAATATACTTGGTGTAATAACGAGAAAAAAATAGCTCGTATCCATGAAAGATTGGACCGTTGCTTGTTGAATTCTTCTGCATTAGAAGCTATCCAAATCCCGGTGGTTCGTCACCTTGCTAGAATTGCTTTGGACCATTGTCCGATAGTAATTATTATTTCTTCCAATCAGGTGAAAAAAATAAATTTATGAAGTTTGAAGATACCTGTATTTCGTTCCCTGCAGATTACAGGATTGTGGCTAACTCGTTGAGCAAGAAGACCGGTGGGGATGCTTTCCAATGCCTTAATCTTAAATTTAAAAGAGCTTTGAGGGCAGTTTATTTCTGAAATAAGTCTAAAAACATTGAACTTAACTCTTTGAAAGAGCAGCTTAAGAAAGAAATTTCTGAGTTACAGGATGAAGAGGCGACAAATGGTGGACTTTCAGATGTTAATTTAGCATTACTTAGAGGTAAAGTGTTTGAGTTAACTCAACTCTTGGAAGACTTAATACATGGAGGAAACAAAGAGCAAAGGTTAAATGGGCTAAGGAAGGAGATTCAAACACAAAGTTTTTTCAATCTTATGCGTCTACTAGACGTAGTGGGAACTGGATTCATCAAATCAAAGATTCTGATGGTTTGTTAGTTGAAGATCAGAAATTGATTGAACACACTTTCTTTCAGTTTTTCAAGGAAAATGGAAGTTCCAGCATTGCAATTTAAACAATTGGCCTAATCCTTCTTATGTATTGGGTTGTGAAGAAAAAGATTTGTTGTCAGCCGTCTTTACTAAAGAAGAACTTGATCTTGTTATCAACAATTAGGAAGCCAATATCTCACCCGGAGTGGATGGTATTTTCTATACCTTTATTAAATCTTATTGGCAAATTATTATGGTTGATATGTAGAACGACGTTAGTCTTTTCTTTAATTCTGGAAGTATGTGTGATGATTGGAAAAAAGACTTTAGTTTTTCTTCTTCCTATGAATAACAATCCAGTTTATCCTACTCACTATAGACCCATTATCCTTTGTCTTTCCATCTATAAGATTGTGGCTAAATTGTTGTTTAACAGAATGAAGATTTTCTTCCCTAAAATCATTTATGAAGAACAAGCTGCCTTTGTTAAAGGTCGGTCTTTGTCCAATCATATTCTTCTAGCTCAAGAGATTTTCAACAAATTTAAATTTTCTAAAGCTAAAAAGGGTTTGATGGCTATTAAAATTGATATGGAACAAGCTTATGATAGCATGAGTTGGTCAACTTTAAAGCAAGTTTTATTTGCAATTTTCCTATTGGCTTTAGTAATTTGCTGTTCCAATGCATTCAAAAACCGAAGTTTTCAATTATGGTGAATGGATACAATTTTGATTGGATTGAAGGAGAATGTGGGTTTAGACAAGGATGTCCCTTATCTCCATATCTTTTATCTTATGCTCTCAATTATTATCGGATTCTTTCTCACAAAGAGGGAAGAATATTGGCATTAAGATCTCCACTAATGCTGATAACATTAATCATTTGCAGTATGCAGATGACATTATTATTTTTTCAGAAGCTAATATTAAAAGTGCAAAGAAAGTGAAGAGAATTCTGAAGAATTATGAAAGGTGGTTTGGCCAATCTATTAAATACCAAAAATTAGCTTTATTATTTGGGAAAGCTGTTAGAACAAGAAGCAAAAATGTTATTTCCAAATTTCTGAATTTTAAAGTGGTGAATGAGATGAACTATCTTGGCATTAAGATAGCATTGAGGAGGCTGTTTTTGCATATTTTCAAAACTTATTGGAAAAGGTTTCTAGTAAGTTGAACATGTGGGGTAACAAATTTATTTATTTTGCCCGGAAGCTAACTCTACTTAAATTTGTTTTATTCTCCCTCACCACTTTTGTTTCTTCCCACTCTCTTGTCCCTATGGGGGTTTTAAATGATATTGATAAAATGGGAAGAGATTTTTTATGGAAAAAACAAGGAGAGGAACTTGGACTTCATTATGTAGCTTGGGATGTGATTTGTATGCCCAAAATATATGGAGGTCAAGGAGTCATTTCTAGTTCTCAAAGTGTTGGCCCATTGAGAGCTAAATTTGGGTGGAAATTCATCAAAAATCCTTCAACTCTACTTAATAGATCCTTAATTGCCAAATATGGAAAAGATATTTGGAATTATGGAGTTAACAGCTCTTCTTCTTCAACTTGTAAAATTCTGTTAAATGGAGCTAGTCATCTTAAACATATGGTGAGATGGAATATTTCCAATGGTTTAAGCATTAATATATATGAAGATGTCTGGATGTTAGACAAAAAATTTGTAAATTGGACTACTTTCATTGCTTGTTTAGACCAAAACTTGGTGAATCTTAATCATTTTATTGCTGGAGATGGCTGGAATATCCAGAAATTGAAGGAATTCTTTGGTCAGCAATTAGTGGACATTATTACCAAAATTCCAATTGATGCTAATAATGGTGAAGATCAATTAGAACTGGTGTATAAACTTTCGAATAAGTCATTTTCAGCCTTGATAACGAGGAATAATTTTGTTAATTCTGAAGAAGATGTTAACTGGAAATGAATTAAGAAGCTTCACCTACAACCTCGGGTTGAATCTTTCTAGTGGAAGATTAATTTAAGAGCTATTCCTACTAATGATTTCCTATTTTATAGAAGGATTTCGGATTGGAATGGATGCCCGAGAGGTTGTTTATGTATTGAAGATATAGCTCATGTTACTTCAACATGTGCATACTTGATTAATATTTTAAAGCTACTTATCTCTTGGGGATATCAGTTGTCAATTAACTGTAATCTGGAGGATACTCACAGGAATTTGAGTGGACTTGCCAGCACAAATCCTTTTTTGGGAAATCTATATTGCTCTGCTGTATTCTTCACTTGGAAAAGTAGGAATATGTTGATTCATTAAAATAAAGAAAATGGAATTGTGTCCATTGCTGCAAACTCTATATGCTATGCCAATTCTTCCTTTAAGTTTGGTATTTATTAGAACTACTGGGATACTAACTGGCTGAATAAGCTGTCTTCTTTTTGGTATCCTCCTCCTCCTGAATGGATCAAACTCAACGTTGATGCTTCATTATCTAATTATTATGAAGGTGGGATCGGAGGAGTTATTAGAGACTATAAAGGAAGATTTTTATGTGCTTATGGATGATCTTGCTTACATTGGGATATTTCACAACTAGAATTGTATTCTATTCTTTCATTGAAGAATTTCTTACAAGGATGGATGATTGAAGATAAAGGTATTATCATAGATGGTGATAACTACAATGTTATCAATCTCATTCGTAATTTGGTAAATAAAGGGGAGTTCAAAGTGGATCTCGGCAAAGGTATTGATTTATCTTTTCTTAAAGAGTTTAATCAAATCTTATTTCATTGTATAGATAGAAATGGTAATAAGGTAGCCGATTGTTGTGCTAACATTGCTCGGACTATATATTTCTTTTGGGATGATTTGTCTTGTGATAGTATTCCTCCTCATTTTATTTCTTTATTAAAGGAGGAAAGTGATACAATAGCTATCACTTAACTTTTGTAATTACTTTTCTTTTGCAATAAAATTTCTATATGTATCTTCTCAAAAAAAAAACTAGTATATATATTCCTATAAAGTCTGGAACATGCATACCAAGAAAAATCTAGAAAAACATCTACCAGCTAATGTAAGCAACCACCCATGTTAATGTAATACACAAAAAAGTTTAAATAATTATTATTGCATATATTAAATAAATTTTTATCATTTTTTTTCCTTTTAATGTTTACAACATATTGAGACTCTACATGAAAAGTATGATGGCTTGGTTCCCCCAAAACAACCCTATGTTTCTAAACCTACCATATGTATTAAATAAATTACATCTACGTAAGGTCTTCGAGCTCCAAGTTTTTAATGGAATTCCAAAAGAGATTATCCTCCATAGGAGAGGATATCTTCTTTCGGAGCCCCACTTATATGTTTAAGCAGGTGTATTTGACTCTTTTAAGACTCAAAACATTGTACAACTAAATCTATACATAAACTACATACACAATGACTCATACATGTATATAACATCTCTTATCTACATTTTACTTGGACTCTTACAAGGAATATGATGGACTTTATAAAAATAAATAACTATTTAAAAATATAGAATGTGTATGGAAGTTGTGTAATATTCTAATGCTTCTAATGCAGACCATAAGTAGCAAAAGTGTAGTAATAAAAATTAAAATGCATGACATTCATATTGCTTAAAATAACTAAATAGACATAAGGGGCTAGCTATCCAAGAAAAGCACCTAATAAGCAATTCACACCACTGACTTGGACTAATTAGTGTTGGTTGTCCTTGCAAACCATCTAAGTGTGTGAAGGAGGTTGTATGGAGTTTGCATGTCCTATAGGAGTTAATGTTCAAGTTACATTAATTTAGAATGTTTGTTCATTAAGGACAAAAGGAAATGAATTTAGAATGTTTGTTCATAAAGGACAAAAGGAATTTTTAATTGAAGTTTATCTTTTATGGAAATAGATATTATTATTTAAGTTTTACATTTAAGAGTTGATTATTTAGTTTTTAAAAATTTGCATATTAATAATCCCAAGTGCAAAGGCTACTAACCTATAGATCCTAAGGCTTAAAAATGTAATGCAATCATCCCCAATTTTTTATAAAGGATCACATAAAGCCTTTAATATAGATCATTAATTTATTAGGGGATTGAGAAGGGACCATTCAAATCAATACACATGCCCTCCAAATAAAATTAAGCATGATTTGTATTGTCAAAGATTTATTTTGGTTTGCTTAAGACCTATAACTTTTATACAACCATGCCTTCCATAAGGGGTGGCTAGGATGGTGCATAGAACCTGTAATTGGTAATTAGAATTTATGAAAATCCCTTAATGAAAAATGTGTGAGCCCTTTTACAAGGAAGTATGCGCTACATATGGCATTATTGGCTGATTTAATATGCATTGATGACCTTTAAAAATTAATGCTAAAATCCCCCCCAAAAAGAAGAAATTATTAAGAAAAAAATGACTTATTATTAAATAAATATTATTTATAAAATTTATTTGATTAAAAA
>NW_021319117.1:1114026-1277779 GCF_001605985.2 Dendrobium catenatum | reverse complement strand
TATATATATATATATATATATATATAATTTCCCTTGTTTTATTGTGATTTTTAGAATATAGGCTGATTTTGAATATTCAACACTCCTTAATTATAGGCTGATTTTGAATATTCAACACTCCTTTAGAAAATTAAAAAAAAAATTGAAGTATTGCAATTGTGAGAAAAACAATAAAAAACAAAAATACTACTTAAAGCTAAAGTAACACAACAATCAGCTACTTTAATATAATTTCTAGAAATAAAATTTAAAATAACATTATTAAAATCATTAAGGAAAATAATATCTTTATTCCAATCTTCAGATTTTTGCCATTTCTCCTTCTTCAAGGATTCATGAAGCCACTTAATCACATTCATATTGTCTCCTTATATAATTATTACCTTATATTGGAACATCCATTCTTACTAATGCTCTCTAAGTAAAAGAATAGCTTGTAACTCAAGAGTAAATGCATCCCAATGCTTTAGTTGCTTACAAAAAGCACAAATAAAATTACCTTTATGATCTTTAATGATAACTCTAATACCTGCATTGTAAGATACCTTAAGAGAAGCATCCACATTGACCATTATCCAATCTTGAGGAGGAAGATGCCAAACATCAAGAGACTCCATTCAGATATTAGCATCATAGTTTTCTAGTATTGGACTCTTTAACAAGAGCATACTAAGTGTTAAAGCATTCGAAGCCAAAAAATTAACAGATGATATATCCAATCCAAGCATTATTTGGTTATATCGCTTCAAGGATAAATAAACTACTGTACAAAATAATTTAACAATATTCAAATTAACTCTATACATTTTTTTAACTCCTCTAAATAATTCAAAAAGGAGTCAAAAATAGGAACATAAAATCCCCATTCACGAAGCTTATACAAAATCTGAAGCAACTGCATATAGAAAACAACCACATATTCCTAATTTTCCACCTCTTGACTCCCAATAGTACATCTATTTGTTTGCAATAAGTTCTTATAATTCAAAAAGGAGTTAGTAAGGAGAACATTCTTACATAACCTCCACTAAAACAATTCAACTTTTGGAAAAAGTTTGGATTTTCTGATGCAATTTAGAGTCTTTGTTTGGTTCTGCCTGCTACACATCTTATTCCATCCAAGCTTTAAATGAAACAACATTGATTGATCTACCCAAATGATGCTTAATAAGCTCAATACAATCTTAATTATGATCTAGAAATAACTAAATTAGTTTGATGGCCGAGATCAATTCTTCATTAAAAACATTATGTAACTCCAAACAATTCCAATTGCCATCATTTGATATTAATTTATTAACTAATTCATTATTTAGTTCATCATAATTAACATAAGTAGGCTATTTACTAGGTGTTTTATCAAAGATCCAAGTGTCATTTATAAAACTTACTTTACTTCCATTCACCAACTTCCATCTCATAAAATTTTTTAAGTACTTTGCTCCATCCACCAGAATTTTCCATGATGGAGAATTACCTCTTTCAACCATACCACTACATATATCACTTCCATATTTATAATTGATGGATCTATTATATAATAAATATGGATTCTGAATGAATCTCCAAGTACTTCTAGACCTCAAAGGTCCTAATTTATCTATTGAAGACTGAAGGCCCAATCCGCCAATAAACTTTATTTTATAAAGTCCTTCCCATGAAACATAGTGTAGGCCTTTATTGCCTTTGTCTTTATGCCATAAGAAATCTCTACAAAGTTTATCCAACTCATATAAAATTTGTTTAGGGACCATGGAATGTTTAACGAAAAAGATAGGTTGTAAAAGAAAAGTACTTATTATTAAAATAACTCTTCTCGCCATGAAAGACATCTATTCGCCCATACATTTAACTTCTCCAACACATGATCCAAGAATAATTTGGAAATTAGAATTAGGTAGCCTTCTTAGAGCTATTTTCACACTCAAGTATTGCATTTCTTTCAAAATTATGAATCCCAACTTTTTGCCAATTTTAATCTTACTCCATCTCTTAACTTAAATTCCAAATAGGATTTGAGATTTCATGTTGTTCACTATTTGGCCGATTTACCAACAAAAATCCCTCAATTTTTTCTTCATACAAAGAGTAGATCTCATTGAAGCATTTGAGAATAATAATACATCATTAGAATATAATAAATGTGTAATTTTTTTAGATTTTTTAGAAACCTTAATACCCAATTTAGCACCCCTTTGTTAAATGTTATTAGATAGCAGCTAGTAGCACAAAATATATAAGTTAGGTGATAGTGGGCATCCCAGCCTGAACCCGCTATTAGCTTCTATCCAACCGGATCTTCTTCCATTAATAAGTATAGAAAATCTCACATTTTAAACACATTCCATAATAAGATTAATAAGTCTTGGAGGAAAACCAAATTCTGAGGATTACATGCGTGGCTCCACATGCAAAACGGGTAAGAAATTTTGGGATAAATTGTGTATCACTTATGAAGTCACTAATGAAGTTAAACAATCTCGTTTGAACATTCTCTTGCATGACTATGAACATTTTCGTATGAAACCTCATGAATCAATTTCTGACATGTATACTAGGTTTACTCAGATTGTTACTTCATTGCATGCCTTAGGAAGAGAACTTTCAAATTTTGAAAAAGTAAACAAAATTTTGAGATGCTTGCCTTCATCTTTTGATACAAAAATCACTGCTATAACTGAATCTAAGGATTTGAACATGTATTCGATTGATAATTTACTTGGCTCACTCATTGCTTACGAGCAAGGGGTGAATCAAAGAAATCTTGATGCAGGTGAGAAGAAGAAGGAGAAAACAGTTGCACTGAAGGCGCACAAATCAGATTCTGAAACTTTCGGGTCTGAAAGTGATGGAGTTGCCTTCATCACAAAGAAATTCAAAAGCTTTCTAAGAAAGAAGCAAAAGCATCCTTGGAGAAAAAGTAAGGATCATAAATATTTTAAAAGATCTTCTGATATCATTTGTTATGAATGCAGGAAGCCTGGACATGTGAAGGTCGATTGTCCTACAGTCCAAGATCACCCGAGCAAGGAAAAGGAAAAGGGAGAGGAGAAACCAAAGTTTAGGAAGGACAAGAAGAGAATCCAAAAGGCGTTCTAGGAAGAATCTGGTACTGATTCCTCTGAAATTGAACCAGAGGAAGAGACAACAAACCTATGCTTAATGGGGGAAGATCATCTTGAGCAAAGTGAGGAGGTAGAGGTATGTAAACCAACTTATGATGAATTGTTTGAGATTTGTGAGAAAATCCATGCATCATATAAAAAACTTAAGAAGACTCATGCTAACCTAAAATTGGAACTTGTAAATTTACAAAAAGAGTTTGAAGTTATTCTTAAAGATCATTCAACGATTGATTCTAATCACATGGCTCTCCTTGATGAATTTGATGATTTGAACAAAAAGCACTTGGAATTAATTAATGAGAATGAAACATTAATTTCACACACTTCTCTTCAATCTTATTTCAAGAAATCTAAAGAGAAAGAGAAAAGCTTAAGGGTTGAGAATGATGTTCTAAAAAATACAAACTTGAGGATCAAAAATGATTTGGATACACTTAAGAAAACTTGAATGACGCCTACTCTTGATCCAAAGCCAAAACATAGGAAGTGGCATTATAACTCAAACCATTTAAGAAAACCTTTTCCTGGAGTTAGATGTTTTTCTTGTGGCATGCTAGGCACATCTTACACACTTGCACCATTCACCGTAGTACACATTGGGTATGGAGACCTAAGGTACATGATTCACAGTATACCACACCTGCATTGTATTCTACTTTTCCTGAGAAGGGACCCAAACCAGTTTGGGTTCCTAAATCTGACTGTTGTTGAGTTTTGCAGGTGTGCTCTAACCAAAGATCTTGTGGGAGCATAGGATAATTGGACATATGAAGGCTCGCAGCTCATAAATGCATAAACCTGCTGCTTCAATAATTTCTTGAAATGTGTTTTTGTTTCAATGTGTTTTATTTCTACTTTGTAGTTTTTTTTAATGTGTTTTGTTTTCACTTTGCTTTTAAAATTGGCTTTCCATATGTTAAAACTTTTCAAGATTTTAGAGTTTTGAGGATTGTGTTTAGCTTTTCTAAAATTGGTTAAATGAAGAAACACCATTAATGGTTTCCCTCCTTCCAACCTTGTTTAGTGGTATGACTTTCTTCTCTAAACAAAAAAGCCTAACTCACTTTAGCCAATGATTTTTTGAAACCAAGATTCTTTTTATCTTGCTACAAAAAAATCTATCTTATACATAATATCCAAAGTTCTTATATATCTCTCAAGTTATTTGAGATCTTGCTATTGCACTGATCATATGATTCTTTAGTTTAGTTTTGTGGGTTATTCTTCCCTATGTTAGAGAGAGCTCCTATTTCTCTAAATATTTTGGAGGATTACTCACAACTAAAGGTTCTTTTTACCGGGTTTTTTGTTAAAGAGAATTTAGCTTGAAAGAATTGAGAGAGAAATTGAAAAGGATGCAAAATTGAAAAAAAAAAATATATACACAAATGTGTATCAAAAATAAAGATGCTCAAAGAGCCAAATCAAAGATACAAGAGGCATAAATTGAGCCCATTAAATACAAGCTATTATCTCTTTTCTGAACTCTTAAAACTTAGATAACTCATTTGTTATTTAATGCTTTCAAAGGCTTGATTTCAAATTCCATGACTGAGACAAATTACTTTGGTATATTATTTATAAAATATTTTCTTTATAACCAAGTTTTGATTGAATCTTATTTTTACCCAGTAAAGTTTTTCTGAGTTAGATCTTTAATTTTTTTTAAAGGACGATTATTGCTCTGAAAGAAGTCCGAGCTAGGGATTAACAAGATCGTATACTCTACCTTTTCTAGATTTTTGATTTGTTAAACTAATTGATCTTTTAAATCTATAAAATTTATTTATTTGAGAAATTTGATGCATGGATTCTTTGTTAAAAAATCTTTTTTCCTTCATTTTTTTGTTTTGTTTTTAGTTTCTTTTTTTTATTGTTTCTAGCTTTGAATTATGAGTCTTTTATTTTTGAGGGCTTTGATCTTCAACATCTTTTCTTGGATTCAAATCTCTTGTCACATCATCCTGTCCGATTCTCATATCATCCTGGACGATAGGACAATTCCTTCAAAATTCCTTCTGCTGAACCTTTTTCTGAGCTTGCTATAACTCTTCATCCTGGATGATAATATATCATCCTGAACGATCTGATCGAACTCTATTGTAATCATGATGATAGTCTTGGCCGATAACATATTTCGTCCTGGCCGATGCATTTTATGGTCATCGTCCTGGCCGATACACTGAATCATCCTTGACGATCCACGTGTCAGCACGTTTAAATCCTTAAAATCAGTCACAGATGATCCATTATTGGACAATCGTCCTGGCCGATCCACTGTTCTTCCTGGACTATACACGTGGCATAGATCTAAAATGTTTTAACTTTGGCCGGTACGATCAATTATTGTGCATCGTCCTAGACGATACACCTAATCGGCTCAGAAGATATGCTTTTTCAAACGGTTGTCCGGCTTGACTCCTTGGGACGATCGCCTGTCTCTAATAGGCCTGGCCGATATCTTATCGGCCCCGGGCAATCGGACCGCCTTTTTGACCAATCGGCCTGTACGCAATTATTATGCCATATCGTCCTGGACGATTATGCGATCGGCCTGGATGATATGACCGTTTCTTTAAATTCAGGCTATTCCAGCCATGTATTTCACTTCACATCCCTTCTCCTCTTGTGTTTCCTTGCTAACTCCTTTCTATGGTGGTGGGAAAAAATTGTGTCACCACGCAGATTTTGATTTCTCCTACTTTATAATCAAATACTGCATTAAGAATAAAGTACAATCTCGAGAGACTGACACAATATTTTATAATGAATTCAATATCAAAATAGGGTTTTGAAAATTGATATTTCTATAATCAAACACAATTCAAAGAATAACATATTATTTCAAAAAATAAACATGAAATTCTTAAGAATGTGTTTAAAGATAGAAATAAGCTTTTTTGAATAATTTATTCATTCTTTTATTTAGATATAGCAAAGAGAACATTATATCATCTTGAAAGACGAACATAACATTCTTCAATATATCCAAAAGTAAGAATGAGTTTTATAAAATTCATCATTTCTAAAATTGAATCTAACAAACAGGACATTACATTGTTTGAAATGATAATAATAACATCCTATAAGTATATTTAAGATTATAAATGAAGTTTTTAAAGGCATCTGCATTCCCAAAGATTCTTCCCTTATTTTTTATAAATAAAATAAGGTTTATTTTAGTCTGGGGTTCTCAAATCCCTATAGAGGCAAGCCCCTATAGTTAATTACACCCTACGAGGGATACACCTAAGAAAACTCTCGATTAAAATAGTGATTTCATACCCTTTTGACTACAAAGTAAACGACAAGGAAACAGAAGTACGAATTTTCAAGGAGAAAGCTCAATGTTGAACATTTATTAGAGAGTCAAAGGAAGAAAAGTAGGAGATGCCGGATTCTGAGAAGCTCAGAGGTGACCTCAGTCTACCCTACGTTGGGCTTTACATTTTAAGAGAGAAATTTTATATTTAAGTTGACATTTTATTAGAATTTTGGGATTTATATTCCCGGAGGGTGAGGACTTGAGATTTAAAAAGAATCTGCCTCAGAACCTAAATATAATTTGGGTACTGTAAAATAGTGACCCGAACCTAACTAATGAAGTGCAAATCTAGAATTACCCCGGCCTGGATTGGGGAGCCAGCTAACCACCTAGGCGCTTTAAAACCATGTGTCCAATCTTTTTATGAAAGATGGGTAGGGATGTTTATTTAAGTTTTAAGGAATTAGGGGCTGACATCTAAGACAGTTCCTAATTGGCCCCTTAACTTATGTAGGGTGAGTTATGCCTAAAAATACAATTAACATTTTAGATTCTTTTTAATTTGTATCTAATGCAATGCATGCTAATTGACTCGAATGCATAAAATGAATATGAAGTAGTTTTAAAATTAGGCTTAGAAAATATGTTTTTTCCCTAGAGATTGCACAACTTCCCCTTGACAGAACTGCACCCTCATAGGTCAAGTGGTCTGCCAGAACCCGCAGGCGGGGAGGTGCCTAACAAGGAAGAGAAAGTATTAATATGCTTATGCTGACTCTCGGTGATCCCGAGCTTACTTTTTAGATCGTTAGAGTTGTTATGTGAGCCTAAAAATTTTTTTAGAATTTCAAGTAAAAGAATTTTGAGCGTATCCTTACAAAAAAATTTCTTTGATTCGAATCCAAGCTAAAACAAAACACGACATGCAAGGGCCCTAAAAAAAGCTACTGCACAAACAATGTAACAAACAAATTAAATAATCCAAAATTATAATATCCAATGTCCAATGTCCATATTACACCCAGAATTTGCAGAAAAGTAAAGTGGCCGGGCACCACTGACAATAAACCGGGATTCTAATCCTAAGAATGACGCAAGTGATTTTTTGAACTGGGATATACTCTTTCTTGTATTTTCGTTTCTTCCTCTTCTTTCTTTCGTCTTCTCGTTCTTTCTTTTCTTCTTCTACAAGCTTCTCGGGTCCGTGGGTCTGGATATTCCAAATGAAAAGAAACTCATCCCTAGAAGGGGTAATTTCTCTTTTTCTATTTGGATACTAAAATCATCCAAATTTGGCTTTCAAATAAAAGAGAATAATACTTTAAGGTATCTTCTCTTTTCTTTGGATTCCAAATTGGATGTGATATCCCATTTTCAAAATCACTTTCACAATTTATAATATTTTTCAAATGCATTTACATTTACATTATTTTCACAGAAAGAAAAAGAAAAATCTAGACCACCTGCAGGATTATTCCTAAGCAATTTTTAGTAAAAAATCATCCCAAGCAGTTACATATTTGCATTTTGAATTAAATCCACCAGCCACACTCTTTTTATTTGGGGGCTAAGCAGCTGAAAGCACTGTCATTCATATAATTTATTAATCAATTAGCCCCCTTTTTATTGCACTGCATGAGTATGGCCACTGCAAAAAATTTTGTTAACAACAAGAATTGGCTCCTACCTACGGGTAATCTAATCGTCAAACAAATCACATCAAAAGTCAGTAAAAATAATAAACAAACCCCAACCAATAATTTTACAACCAACATGCAGTGAAAAACCGAGAAAAAGCCCGTCACAATGCAGTAGGAAATAACACCGGCCTAACTTAAAGCTAAAGTGAGTTGTCCTACAAACAATTCTAAGTGTGTGTATTAGAAAGTGTGGTTTTGATATATCCTAAATCAATTATTATTTTAAAGAAAATTTTTAGTTAATTAATTTAATTTATCTAAATAAATAAGTAAAAAATAAAATAAAATAAATAAATAATAATATAATATTAATAATAAAAAAATGTCACTAAGTTTTCTATTTTATATGTCTCTACCCTAAAGTGTACATGCATCTATAGTCTAAATTTTCTAAGACCGATCCTTAATTTTTGTCCTTAAATGTCACTACTGTTATATAGGTTGAAAATCTTTGTTATTACTAACCCTTAGGACTTTTTCGTACGTAGAAATAGGGTTTAGGGATCTATGATAAAATAAAAATAAATTCTAATAAATTGAAGTTACTACAAGGACCTAAAAGGGAAGGGTTAATGCAACCACAATCAAGGGGGCCCCTAAAGGTTTTACTAAGTTTAAGAATACTCACAATCACGGGGGCTACGACACGGTGGTTCCGCCCGTAACACCTCTACCTGGTTGGATAGAGGCGACTGACGTCATTAGCTCCTTGTCCCTTTTGTTCCCCGACCCGCGCTACCTGTTCCTCGCAGTTTATTGCCAAATAAAGAAAGAAAAACAGGGATTAGAAATACATTATAATAATTAATAATAAAATAATTGAAATTTACTGAAAATAAATACGTACCTTTCTTTCGGGCTTGAACACCCGGATTTGTTGATTGCACTACTTTAGAACCTTTACTTTGTAAGTCATATATATACCTTTCCAATATTTACTTCCACTCTTCTAAAAATTTATACAATTTTCACAAAATAAACAATTTACTTCTCATACTTACACAATTCATCCTTCCTAAAATCACACTCTATGCTTTCTTTTCAGAACATTTCAATATTCGATGCACCTTTCAACACATTTTACTTCCCAACACATTCCACTTTTCAGAATTACTCTTATACTTTTCAGAACATATACTTTTCCTCGTAATGCCAAAATCATCACTTTTCACAAGACACATTTAACTTTTCCATATACCTCTCTACAACACAAATCACTTTCACTTTTTAACATAAGTTTTCACTTTTCAAATCACCCACAAATTCCACTTTCAACCCAAATGAATCTCAAATTTTCAAAATTCAAATATTTTCTAACACACAATTTTCAAAATATCTCATCACTCAAACACACATATACCTTCCAAAAACCCACTTTTCAAAAAACACACACTTATATCTTACTTTTTATATACACATTTAAACTTTTAAAATACACATACTTCTAAAATTCACACTCCACCTTTTCACTACAAAATACCTTTCTACACATTTCAAAATTTAATACATACACTTTACTTTTTCTTTTATCATTCTCACACAAATATATTTTTTTAAAAACACTTCTACATTTAAAACATACAATCTCCACTTCTCAAAACACTTTCCTTATTAATGCCAATATTTTTTATTTTTCACAAAACACATTTTCCACTTTTCAAAACATATAAGAATCTAAAAAAAAATCCAAACACTTGCTTTTCACCTTTATAAAATATACAAAGTTCTCATTCCTAAAAATTTATTACAATTCACCTTTCCGAAAATACACTTATCGAAATATCTCATCTTTCAAACGTACACATGCATACACTTATCTACTCTTTAAAACATATAAAATATTTTTTTAAAATCAAACCACTTGCTTCCTTTCATGAATATAATGTAATACTCCATCATCTTTCTTTCTCAAACCACAAAGAAAACACTCACGTATGAAGCACAACTATGTATACCAAAACTCCATCAAACATATATATTAACTCTCTAATTAAAGTTCATCAAATCAAATATAATTATTTGCTAAATATTCACAATTAGCATCATACTCCATCGCTAACATAACCAAGTATCAGAAACTTCCATTAAGAATTATAGGAAATAAGAATAATACCCACATTTTCTTGAAACAAATCAAATTCATAAAGAAAGAACTCCCCATAAGCATGAAAGTCATGAATTCTCTTAATCTAAATAAACATCAAATCAAACTAAAACAAGAGTTTTCTGCATATTGAATTGCATAAAGATGAAAATAAAAGACAAGAATCTTATTCGCATTAGTCAAGAGAAACATAGATCTATTACCTTCTCATTCATCGAATTTTTTTTTTTTTTTTTTGAAGTGTATAAAAAATGTTGAAAACAAATTTCACAATTCCAGACAGAAATGGGTTATTATTATTTTCTCTCAAAATTAGAAGTGATCCCCATTAATTCTCTTACCCAACAGAGAAAGGGAAGAAAATTAATAGAGGTGACGGTGAAAGATGGAAATGAAGAATGAGAGGATGATGGAGAAAGAGAGAAATAACAAGAAGTATACCTACACTTTTGGTTGGAGCAAATGACGGCGAGGTTGTTCGCGAACTGCTGTGGGACGACGGAACTGAAGGCTTCGTGCGAACTGGGAGGAGACCAGGGGAGGCTTTTCACACAAAAATGGAGATAAAGACCAAGCGGGAGGAAGAGATTATGCGAACTGCAGAGAGCGACCAGGACTTGGGGGTTTCGCGAACTGCTGAGGAGGAGAGGACTTCGTGCAAACTGCAGAGAGGGAGAGGGATCGTGCGAATTAGAGAGAGTGAGGGTTGGATGAGCTTCGTGCAGTATAGGGAGAGGAGATCGTGGGAGTTGGTTTGAACCGGCCTTAGGAAGATTTACCATTATATCCTTATTTCTTATTCAAAATCAAGGGTTTGGATTAAAAAGGCTTGATTTAAGAATGATCTAAAGGTTGATTAGAGTTATTTACATTAAATCCAACTTGAATCAAATTGATTAAGTTTGATATTATGTAGATCTATATCGAAGAGTTTTGATTGATAGTGATTTATTCAAATTAGGTTCGATTAGTGTCGAATTTTATGAATTTAATCTTTACTAATTTAAAATGACTTTGATTTGATTTAGGTCGAGTCAATACTACGTCAGTGGATATCCACCTAAGGGAAATCCTGCGGGTGACGACTATTCTAGGCTATGAAGACCTAGGTGCTAGAATTGAACTCGAGGAAATTGACCTCGAAAATGAGGTCAACATATGGCTGGTGGGAAACGGGTTCGACAAACTTCTGGGAGTTCTTCGAGGGCTAGGAATGACCCTCATTTCAGGGAGGCAGAAGATGAAGCTTCTTACCATCGATATAAAGAATGTGGGATAACTATCTCCAGAACCATCAATCTTGCCCACATTTCATATCCGATAATGGATCTTTTCGCTCACACTTCCCTTTGTTTCATTCTGTCTCTCGCTTTCCCCTTTAATACTGAGCTCCTTCATGAATTCTTGGCAAATCTTTGCATAAATCCTACCTTCACAGCCCTAACCTCCTATGTGAATCGACGCCCCGTCGAAATCATATTCAGGACTGTGTTGAACTTTTACAACTATCCACCACTGGGGATAAGCTGCACATAATTGTTTCAGATCCTAACTTTGACTGGTCCACAGCAAATCATTTCCTTCGCCAGACCAATGTACCTTTTTATGTTGGAGAGACTAGCTCTTTAGACAAAGATGCTAGGACAATCCAACATATCCTTCGCACCTCAATAATTCCAAAAGCTGGGGACCGAATCCACATCAGTCCTCTACTGTCTCTGACTACTTTTTACATCATGGCACATAGAGAATTTAATACTGCAGACTTAATTTTTTGGTACATTGATCACTTAATCACAATCTGCAATCCAGGTCATAAGAGGAAACCCAATCTGGATTTAGGACACCTCATAGCCTATGTCCTTGAAACCAAATATCAAATTCAATATCCTGTTCCACCCAACCTCCAAACTCTCTTCTACTCAAACAATTCCTTTTGTACCCTTCACAGTACTCGCCTCCACCGTGGGGATGAGGAACCTCGGGGGGCTGAGGAGGAGGAGGCTCCCGCTCCCATTCCTGTTCCTGATCCTACTCCTCTTCGCTAGCACTCTCAGTTTGATCAGCTAATAGAGAGGTTTGATCGATGGGAGACCTGCTTTGATGCTTACGTTGCTGTACAGGAGCAGCAACATTTTGAGGATATGGCCCGCTACGAGCAACACCGCTCAGAGGTCTTAGCCCATTTTGACAGCTTCATTACTCACCAGCAGCAGCAGCATGACCAGGACATTTCCTGGTTCAATGCTCAGTTCACTACGCTAGCTAGCTACTTTCAGCAGCCACCTCCACCACCTCCATCTGATGATCAGGGTCCCTCATTTTTCTAGTCTTTGTTTTCTATTTTTTGTTTTCTGTGTTATGTAGTTTATCTTGTAGTTTGTTTTAGTCTCTATTGTGTTGTTTCCTTTTTCTTTTTGTGTGTCTAGGACCCTCTTTTTGTGATGACAAAAGGGGGAGTAAAATGTGCTAGGAAAAGGTTGATGTGCTTGTAACTTTGAAATTTTAATGAACTGCTATTTTTTACTAAGATTTTCCTACTAATGTTTTCCATCATCAAAAAGGGGGAGATTGTTTCAAATATATTTTCATGACTTATGTTTTGATGATTGACAAACTATATTGATTCTCTTGGACTGCCTGTTACTTCTAACTTTTCAGGAATCAAAGATCGGACGAACAAACAAAGCCAGTTCAAGATTACGTAGGTTTAGGGTTGAGTCAGTCTGTACTTTGTTTTTTCTCTTCTTGATTCTATTTGTAAAGTTCAAAGAGACTGATGCTAAGTAACCCTACACACACACTTGGGAGACATAGAATTTCTGTTTTTACTCACATCGGCCAGGACGATATTTTTATCGGCCAGGACAATGTAGTTTAAAACAGAGATTCTATTCAGGATTCTTAATTAAGCCAGCCATCATTAACATATCATCCTGGATAAAACGTGTATCGACCAGGACGATAAGCTCAAAACATAAATAAGTTTCCACCATAAACAATTAAGGTATTCTATAATTTTTTATAATCGGCCAGGACGATCTTGGATCGACCTGGACGATATTCATAATTATGCCTTAGTTAATCAGACAAATCAAGGAAATAATTAAGGATGATTGATACGATCATATCATCCTGGACAATCGCAGTATCGGCCAGGATGATCTATTCAAAAACCTTAGTTACTTCTGGACGATAAATATCGAACAGCTTGAATTCAGGGCGATGCTATGGAAGATTTTCCTCTGATTTGAACTGATCAGTCGGGACGATCATGAGATCGTCCTGGACGATCAAGCCAATTTTAAATCGTCCAGTTTGCATTCAGGGCGATCGTGAGAAGACCTTGAGGAGAGAGAGAGAGAGGGAGAGAGAGAGGATCTTGTGAGGGGGAGCTTGTGAGGTGATTCACAAGGGTTGCTCAAGGACCGCTCTGCTTTTTTTTCGTCTAGAGTTTCTCATCCGTGGAAGGGTCAGTAGAGGTAAGAATTCAGCATCTGATTGTGGTTCTCTGCCAGCTTCAGGAGGAAGCAAAAGGAGATAGGTTCTCTGCCTTGCCGGGGTGGCAAAAAGAGGTTCTTTATAAAGTCTTCTCCGCATAGCTGTGGGGGCTAAAGGAGAGTCACGATTGAAGTGCAATACTCGGAGGGCGCCTCCAGGGAGTGGACGTAGGTTGAGTTGACCGAACCACTATAAATCTCTATGTTCTTGTTTCTTGCTTCCCCACTTTAAATTTTCACACTTATTTTTCTTGTGGTGTGATTTAGGTTTATGAGATTTTACTTCTTTGTGAAAAGAATTTTTTTTAAAATACCAATTCACCCCCCCTCTTGGTTAGCATGGGCCAGTTCTATAGGGCTTAACATCCCTAACAAACTTTCAATAAGTAATGGCATTAGTCACAATACTGTCATCCCCCATCTCTTTGCCTTCATGTATTAACAAATTTCTACTCTTCCAAGAGTTGAACACTAAGGAACAATAAAGATTTGCTAAAAAAGGATTATCCTTCCCTTATTTTTTCAAATAAGAAAAAACATCATTCAAACAATTTAGGATAGGTAAATTAAATCCCCAATAGTTGGACTTCTTGATAACCTTTTCTAAATTCAAGCAATTAACGGCCACATGCTCTCCATTTTCGATTAAATTGCAACCTCTTGGACAAAGGTTACAACCAATCATCCTTCTATGTAACAAGAAATTTATGGTAGGTAAAGCATTCTTTAAAAGTCACCACCAAAAATGGTAAACACGAGGATTAAGATTAAGCTTTTTGAAGCAGCTCCAATCATTTAAAAACGAATTGTCTACCTCATTCTTGTTAAAAATAGCATTTTTAGCCAAAGAAGAAATGGTTTTACCGGAATGTACCTTTAATAATTCCATCTTGTCTTCAAGGTTCTCCACTTCAATCTTTAAACTGCAGATAAGAATTACTAGTTCTTCCCCAAAGTATTTGTGAAGTTCCTCTGTGATCTAGGCTCCTTCCAAAATGAAGCTAGAGAGATTATTAAGATTGTCAATCTCATTTGAAAGGAAAGTAGGACAACTTTCTAAACTCCTATCAAGTATCCAGATATCCTTTATAATATTGATGGAAACCACATCTTTGATGTTCCATCTCATAATATTTTTTAAAGCTTTAGCTCCACTACTGATCAATTTCCATGATGAAGAACAATTCAGTTTTCTTTCTTCTTCAAAGCAAAATTTACCATATTTTGCTGAAAACGTTTTACTCAGTAAGGAATTAGGATTGTTTAAAAACTTCCAAAACAATTTTTCTATCAGACGTTCTACCGAATCTACAGCAGAAATGATGCCAAGTCCTCCATGATTCTCAGGTAAACATACTTCTTTCCAAGCCACATAGTGCAATCCATTATCTCCATTGTTTTTATTCCATAAAAAATCTCTACATAATTTATCAAGCTTTTTTAGGACAGATAACGGCACCAATGATAATGAAGTGTAAAAGACATGTAAATCTTGAATAACATATTTAATGAGGGTAATTCTACCCGCCAATGAGATGAGCTTCTTTCCCCAGATATCCAGTTTACCAGTAGCTTTTTCCAAAATAAATGAAAAATCTGAAGCCTTAAGCCGTCTTAATGTGATCTTATTACCCAAATAAATGAGATCTTTGACCTCCTTGATTCCCATGATTTTAGAAATACTTTTCCTCCTTCTTACCATATTCTTGTTGAAAATGATTGAAAATTTATTAACATTGATAGTCTATCCAGTCCAGCTGCAATAATCCTCCGTGATTCTCTTAATTTTCCTTATGTTCTCCTTTTTGCATTTGAGAAAATCAAGATGTCATCGGTGTATAATAGATGTGAGATACTAGGAGCCAAGGGAGAAGCTTTTAAAACCAAATTTCTTCCTTTGGTAAGAAATGCTTTAGTGAGTAATTGAGAACAAAGAATGAACAAATATGGGGATAAAGGGCATCCCTGTCTAAAGCCACTTCTCCCTACTATTTTTTCCAAAATCACTCCATTTACTTAAACCAAGAAAGTTGGATCAATAACACAGACCATTATTAGATTTGAAAATCTACCAAGGAAACCAAAGTATTTCAAACTTTGCTTAAGGGTAACCCAAGCCATACTATCGTATGCTTGTTCCATATCAATTTTGATAGCCACCATGCCTCTTTTAGATTTAGAAAATCTGAACTTATAGAAAAGTTCTTGAGTAAGAAGCATGTGATCAGATAAAGCCCTCCCTTTTATAAAATCAACTTTCTCCTCAGTTACTAGGCAATGAATAACTTTCATTAACCTATTTAATAAAATCTTGGCCACAATCTTGTAGATAGACGTACAAAGGCTTATAGGCTTAAATTTAGAAGGGGTAAGTGGGTTGCTTATTTTGGGTAAGAGAGTTACGAATGTTTCTTTCCATTTGGAAGACATTTTACCTGAATTAAAGCAAAGTTGAATGGCTTTCCATACATCCTTTCCAATTATCATCCAGTAGGCTTTTAAGAAAGAATACGTGATCCCATCTTTACCGGGTGTTATATTATTTCCAAGCCCTTTAATAACTTCCTCCAATTCTTTTTGAGTAAAAGCAGCCTCTAAGAATACACAATCTTCTTGACTTAAGATGTTCTCAAAAATAGGCCAATTGTAGAAGTTTCATTCTTTGTGCTTCCATTTATCTCCAAAAAATAGAGCAAAATAGTTCCTTATAACACCTAGTTCTTCAATCAAATCGCCAACTTCATTCTTTAGTTGTCTTATTGAGTTGATATTTCTCCCTCCATTTGCATAAGCATGAAACAAAGAAGAGTTCAAATCTCCTTCTTTCATCCATTTTCCTTTAGCCCTTTGCTTCCACCAGTTACAACTTTCAATAAACGAGATAAAAGCTAGAATAACAAACCCCCATCTATTAAGAAATTATAAAATATCCATAAGCTTTTTACGCTTTACTGTAACATGCTCATTGTACTCGACTTCATTACAGCTCCTAGGACACCCAATTTCCTTTGCAATCTCCTGTAATATAAGAATTTATAAGTAGGAAGAGCATTATTGAAAATTCTCCACCATAATACCTCCACACGTGGGTACAAATTAACCTTTCAAATTAAATTCCAGAACTGAATTGGAGGACTTTGCTGGACCAAAGCTTCAAATTCAATAGCAGAAATAGACTTTCCAAATCTTTGGCATAATAATTCCAACCTATATTCTACCAGTTCAGAACATATTTTGATTTAACATATAAGCTTCACAAGTTCAACCCCCATGTACTTGTTATTTTCTACCACATTCCAGCTGCCATATGTAATGAATTTTCACATCGTGAAATTTCTGAGATCATAAGAGATAACAAAAGTGGTCAATCTACTTAAGCTTTTGTCCAATACCTAGATGTCATTGCATACATCAATATACTCACCATTACCAATGCCCCATTTGATAATTGGCTTTAAAGATTTACCGCCCTTAGAGAATATTTTCCAAGCAGAAGAACCCCCCTTCTTCAACGAATCAACCACAAATAGGCCTTCATATTTCAAAAACAAATACCTTATGTAGCAATGAGCCTTTCTCTTATACATACTTTCAAGCAATCTTAGCTCTCAAAGGCCCAACTTTAGTAGAAAAAGAATGTGGAGCTCTACCTCCCCATTTTGAAGGGAAACACATTACATTCCAATTCACATAATGTATTCCATGTCTTCCATTCACTTTATTCTAGATAAAACTTCCTTAAATCTTATCAACCTCATCAAAAACCCCTTTAGGGACCAAAAAAATTGGTGTAATGGAATGTTGTATAAGAGAGCAAAAGTATTTTAACAAGCATGATTGTACCAGGTAAAGAAATCAGCTTTCCTCCCAAAATATTTATCATCCTCAAGAACACAAATCCTCGCAAACTCCCTTCTTCCCCACTGAAACATGTTTCCATCAATCAAATACATCTTTCCGACCATAGATGTAATTCTGCAAATATTTATTTCATCCCAACACTGTAAGGGTAGATTAGGCATCCTAATCCAAATAGGAGTTGTCAAACCCTTTAAGGAGGTAGGAGAGAACTTTTGCGACCATCTATCAATCCGAATGATCCACCGATTAACAAACCATGGCCCATTAAATAAGATAGATTCTAATAGCTCTTTCTCATAGAATGAACAACGAACCCAATCCATACCTAGCATTGTGAGGTGGAATTTACCAAAAGGAGCCCATTATCTTCTTAGCTCGGAACTAATAACTAGAAATGGGACATTTCCACCAAAAACCTTGATCACTAAAGAGTTATAAAGTTTTTTTGGAATTCTCCAATTCATTTTGAACATAAAGTTTAATAGATGAACCATCCTCCGACAATCAATCACCAAAATCCAGATTCAGGACCTTTATGTTCTCTTTCCTAATCTAAGCATTTTGTTGAGCACTAATAGATGGTCATGGAGGAGCATCAGCAATACCATCAACACAACCACCCAAATCTCTTGAATTACAGTCCTGGACTTTAACCAGATTCGAATTAGTTTCTTCCATCAGTCTGTTTGCAATTCTAGTCACTCCAACACTTGATTGAATCTAATTTTCTTCAATGAACTGATTGTATTTTGAGCTAAATCCTCCCATCTCAGTCAAATTAGATTTCAAACCATCAGAGACCCCACATACAGACAAGTCATTACTTAAATTATTCCTTACAAGGATTTTCTTTAAAGAAGAAGAGTCTCCCTCATTAACGAATTACTCACCTCTTAATCTTAGAAGTAACCCCGATTTGAGTCGAATCTTAGCATTGTCTTCAATTACCACATTCTAACCCTTACCAATGATTTCAATATCCTTCTATGATGATAACAATCCTCCTTCGTTAATTATTAATGGCATTCTAGCTTTCGCCTTTGCTTTCACCCCTTAAATAAAGTCAGATTTCCCATCTCCAAATATCGGTGGAGAAGAAGAGAAAGCAAAGACTGGAGCATACGAGTTCCCTGAAGATGATCATCGAAAGTCAATTGGACCACCGTCCATCAGAGGCCGACAACCCTCAACCACCATCGGACCAAACGTAAAAATTGTGAAGTCAAATTTTGAAAAAAATGCAAATCCTATCTAATTTCTCATACCTTATCTCTTTAGTTTCTCTCTCTAGTTTTTCTTTATATTATATTTTCTTTACAAAATATAAAAATATTAATTTAACCCCTTTTAATTCTTTTTAACTCTCTTCCTCCCTCCCTCCCTCTCTGCCTTCCTCTCTCTCTCTCTCTCTCTCTCTCTCTCTCTAATCTCTTATAACCAAGGTTGTGAAAATTGGACTGGATAATGAACTAGAAGAAGGAGAGGTTCATAATTCAATAATTCAACAGGGGTCAAACTAGGGTTGAATTGAATGATACAATAAATACTAATTTTATTACAACATAACATAATCTACTTACATTAATATAATCATATAAAAAATATGATTAAATTAAAAAAAAATAAATGATCATGAAACATAAAATGTAAAAATTCAAGACAAAATCAAAATAGCAACAATATCACCAAATAGCTCAACTTGTGGCTCCAGGTTATCGCATGACATAGCCAACTAGCTCGCTACTCCTGGTTCCCGCACAAGATGGCCAAATTAGCTAAATATAATTAAAAATTATATAGAATCATAATATGAAGCTTCAAAGATAGAGAATAAATAAATGCAATATTTTTAAAAGAAAATACATTCACTTTGTAACAACTAACTTCTTTATTTCAAACATTCCTAATATTTTTTCAATGCTTATCTATTTTGAAGATCAACCATTATAAAGGAAAAAAAATATCATGAAATTAATATTAAAGCATAATACAAGAAGTAGTTGTCCAAATATGTATAAATTGACACCAAGATGATAGTGGAGGTTAATCATAGAAAATAAAAGTAGTATACTCAAAAAGTACTCAGCACAAAAGCAACACATATGGATTAAAGTAGCTTAATCAAATAAATTTGAAAGACGATGCATCTATAAAATCCATACAATAAATAAATATAAGATAATTGAATCATTAAAACTTTTTTAATAGATCAAATAATTTTGAAGAGTCTAATCAAATATGAGGAAAATTTGTATCATCAAAACTAGCCCCAATGTTTACTCTTCAAGTCTTAGTTCTTCAAAATCTTCTATTGCTTCTATAGCATCAAACTCAATTATATCTTCATCACCTTCATTATATATAACACCTTCATTAAAAAAAAGAAAAATAAAAATAAGGACTCAATTTTGAATTTATTTAAAAATATATATGTTTTATTATTAACTTTTTATACTTTTCTTAAGTCAAATATATGTTTTTTTCTTCAACAGGTGGAGTTACATCCTCTGCATATAGCTCATTTTCTAAATCTTCTAAGAAAAACTCTAGAGTTGGCTCAACCTCAAATATAAAAAAATCAACCAACTCAATACACGCGTAGTCTAGATGATCATAATTTATTTTCTTATGCATGAACATCAAAGTTAAGGAATTGTTTTAATTAGTACATTATCCCATGATATAAATAATATTATTCTATAATAATAGACTTTAAAATTATGCCTAAGATTCAATTTAAGATTAAATTAAACATATACTAAATCGTTCAACTGTTGTTGCTCCAAAAGTTTGTTCCTCTTTGAGTGAATTTATTCAATGACACTCCAATTTCTTTCGCAACCCAAGAATGAGAATGTTTGACAAAGAATACTTATTGCTAATTTTTGCATGTATGGACCATTTGATTCAAACATCTTCCACCAATAATCTATAAAATATTAATTTAAATGTTTTAATAATTGATCATTTTTACAAAATTAAAATAATAGAATATGTTGACTTTCAAAAAAATTTATTCGGTTACATTTCTTTCATCATTGTAAGTGCACTCTAATTTCCAAAACTTTCCAAGGCATCCAAAAAAAGTCTAACTTCATTCATTACAAATTTAGTCTTTGAATAAATATTTTTATTCCCAATCAACTCAATAAGACCTTGCTTAATTTCTAGCTAATGACAATAATTTTTTTATCATACTAAAAATGAAGATTCAAAAAATATGCAGTAGAGTGAATGCCTTGCTTAAGTTGAGAATCCCATCTTGTCTTAATGATAGTGGTTTATAACTTATACAATCTCTCCACAATTCTAATTATAGCCTTTATTGCCTTTCTTGCCCTATACATAACATCATATAAATACCCTAGTGAGGTCTTCTCATCCGAAATAATTATTCTATTCAATCTAATATATGGAAAATATATTTTTTAGATAATAAGACACTCATTTCAAAAGCTCATAACCAAAACAATGGTGACGTTCTCTTTTCCTTTAACTATTTTTTTCCTAACTTTAAATTTGTGTAGGATTTACCAGTTGCTAATGCATGTAAGTCATGCTTATGATCATAAACACTTCTTAAAGTAATAAAGGTAGTAGCAAATCTTGTAGCTCATGGTTATATAATCTCCTTCCAACCTGCTCTTCTTCTATGCCATGCAAGTATAAATACATGTTTATAAATAAAAATTGTCACCTTTGATGCTTTTCTAGCAATATCTTCTATGTGAGACATGCTACCTATATCCTTCAATATCAAATTCAAATAATGAGTTGCATAATATGACAAATAAATGTTGCCATATCTTTTATGTAACATCTCTCATTCTTTCTTATAGTTTGTAGCAATATCAGTTATAAGTTGCACAACATTCTCCGGGCCTACCCATTCAACAACCTTAGTAAATATAGACACAATGTTATAGCATCATTGGTGAGAGCAGCTGTATCAACATATTTTAAAAAATAATCACATCGTGCACTGTAAAGAAAAAAGTTTATGAGAGTTTTGCTTATATTATCTGTCCAACAATTAGCCATTATTTTACAACCTGTCTCCTCCATTATTGTATGTACAAATTAATAAGTAATATGCACTCCTAATTATAATCTTTAAGTAGATTTACTCTTATTCTATAATATGATGGAATTTTATACCCTCGATAAAAAGCTACGATGACATCAATAGCATTTTGTGCATAGCTCAAAAACAAGGCATTGAATGGTATACAATAATTAGAGAACCACATTGTTATAGCCATATATAAATGATGTATTACTTCATTGGATGCTAAGATTCTTTTAAGTGATGGTTGACATCCATGCTTAATTCTAGGAGCAAAAAAAATCAAATTCTCATCAAGTTTTCTTTTCACTTTAACAACTCCAGTTCTATATACATTAGATGTTTGTGAAGAATCCCTTCCTTCCTATACCATGTTATCTATATAAATTAATGCACTCTCCAACTCCTCTTGGTCTTATTATATTTGTTATATGTCCCTTAAATTCTCTTAACATGATAATGAATAACTTGTGGTACCTTCTTGCAGGAAGTTATACTTCTTTTAACTCCTTGTAGATATTATTTCATTATTTTTATTTCACCTCCTTTATAGGCAATACCACAATGTACGCAATTAAATTGCTTCTTTCCATCAACCTCTTTAGTGTCAATGAAATGATTCCAAGATATATCTTTTTTTTTCATGCACACTATGCCCTGATGTTGTGGGCTGACCAGTAGGAGCATTTATTCTACTATCAATAGAAAAAATAAAATGTTATTAAAACTCTAAAGAAATAATGCAAGCATAAAAAATCTTTATTATTATCCTTATTATAATCTAAAACTCTAATATTCACCATCAACAAAAGATATAAATCTTTCATATATATGTGGATTAAATCTTTAGTTTAAAATAAATCAAACTTGAAACGTTTATGTCATATAGGACCTTTGAATTTATTTTATTTCATGTGATTTGTTAGATCTCAATTAAGCTTGGAGTTCCACACTGCAATCTTCTAGGAAAAAAAACCTTTCATTAATTCAAAAATAAACGTACCCTCTTTCTCATGGGCATTAAATTTTATGTTTATAACAGTTTCTTAGATATTTTGTAGAATGTCAGACTTGCATTCCACATTCAATAATTATTGTATATTCTTTCTTAGATTTCACTAAATATTCATAATGGAATATCACGTGTTATGGATGGTTTTTTTTTATATATATTATAGCTCGACAAATTCCTAAATTTTAAAATAATCCTAAATACATCATCTAGAATTTATAGGTGCTTTTTATGATAATAAATGAACTACTGAGTTCTTAAGATAACCACATTGTGGCCTTTGGCAATTATATCTCAAACCTTCGCAATCTTTAACATTATAATACCATTTTGTTGCCACCTTATGTCTAAATAAATTTAGTATAAACATAAAATAAAATGAGCGATGGTAAATTATTATTATTATTATTATTATTTTTTTTTTTAGTTAAAACCCACTAGAAGGGGCCTGCGCGTTAATAACAAAATCGGTTACAAAGTCCTTAGAAGGTTCCACCAACTCGCTACTGCTCCAAAGAGCTACAAGATTCGAAAGCAAAATAAAACCTAAGAGCCGGTAGATCCTTTTTCTAATAATACAATACAAGCATAAAAAACTATTCGGGCTGAAAGAAATCAGCACCCAAAAAAGGAGATACGCAAACTTCCCATTCAGCTCAGATCTCCTGCAAAAAATACTAAGCAAACCAAAATAGAAGTTGTAAAAACAGAGAGAGTATACCTTGCGAACAATTGAGCAGAGATCACGGAATTTAATATAAACCCTGAGAGGAAACTTCCAAAAAAAGATGAGATAGTAACAACCAATATAAAAAACCTCAATGTCAGCAAACCAGTCTCTCTTTCCATCAATAGTAAACGCCCTCCACTTCCTCATTAAAAGCCGGATCTAGTAAAGAGTAAGAAACAGGCCGTTCATTTTGTGATGCCACCACACCCCAAACTTCTTCATGAATAACAAATTCCAAATGCACAGCACACTCAGATTAAGCAGAATCGGAAACAGCACCTCAATAGCAAAACCAAACAACAGCTGCAGAAGACTAACCATCAAACAAGGAAAAACAGGCAGCAAAAAGAGAGAAGTAAAAACCAGAGCTCAACCCAGCCACAGGAGAGACGGGAAAAAACACATCAACCAGTTCTAACATAAGGCAGACATGCCTTATCACTACGCAGGATACCCCTCAAAACAGGATCTAAATTCGAAATATTCAATTCAACAAAATCATGAAGAGTAGAACCCCAATTGGCAAGCCAGTCGGCACAACCATTTCCTTCCCTATAAATATGAGATATAGTAACATTCATCTCCTTAATTCTATTTTTAACCTTTCTAAGCAGATAAAAATAGTTAGCATTACCCGTAGCCCCCTCAGTAATACTTTGAACAATAAAAAGAGCATCTAATTCAACCCACACATCATTGTACCCATAATTAATGCACAAATCAAGGCCCAGAAGTAAAGCATTGAGCTCGGCAGAAATAACATCAGAGGTTTGCAAAGAAGAGGCAAATGCAGCCAACAAATCACCACAGTAATCCCTAATAACTCCCCCAGCACCGGCTTTCAAAACACCCACGGAACCATCTGTATTAAGCTTAACAAAAGGAAGTTTAGGTTTTCTCCAATACACAACAGTATCATCAATAGACCTAGAAACAACCTCCAGCTTAATCCCAAAGAAAACAGCCAAATGTCTGCATCTATAAAAGGTTTTAACAGAAAGGATGTTGCAATTAAAAAGCTGAAGCACTTTACTTTTAACATTTTCAATAATAGAAATAGCATCCATCTTATTATTCTCATGTTTAGCCTGATTTCTAGATTTCAAGATATACCAAATAATGAGAATGGGGATCAGATTAAATAAATGCCCTTTTTTGGAATGACACCAATTATGAAACATTAAGTTAAGAGAATCAATATACAAGGAGTTTTTATCAGCAATATTATTAAAATAACTCCAAACTTTAGTAGCAATCAAACCATTAACGAACAGGTGATCAATGTCCTCAAACTGACAACAACAATAACATTTCGAAACCAGAAAAATACCTTTACTTTGAATTTTGTTGTCCACCGGGACAAAACCTTTAATACACCGCCAAGCAAAGGTAGAGTAAGTGATCGGGAAGGAACTATGCCAAATAGACTCAAAAATAGGAGATTTAGCATTAATGCAACGGAAATTATCCCACATATTCTGCAATTTAAACTTTCCATTAGAAGATAAGGTAGAAAGAATAATATCATCACAATTCATCTGGAGAGGGATATTCATAACCTTTTCCACTAAACACAGAGGTAAACATTCTTTAAGCTTATGAAAATTCCAGCCATTGTTAAGGAAGAAGGAAGAAACTTTAACAACCTCCAAAGTGGAAGTGCTTAAATAGGCATCTATGGAAGAAATGCCCAACCAATTATCATGCCAAAAGCTTATGTCACCTTTACCCAGCCCCCAATGAATGTAGTTTTCAGCAATCCCTTTAATACTACACAACCTTTTCCATGTTCTAGAGTCAGTGGGCTTACAAAACCCAAAAATAGGATGCAACTTGCTACAGTATTTAACATTCATATACTTAGCCCATAAACTAGCGTTGGAGCGAAACGAAAACCACAATTTATGAGAAAAAGCAATAGCAGTATCGTACATACTTTTACAACCGAGGCCCCCTTCCTCTAATCTCCCACAATTTTTGTGCCACGCAGACCAATGAATAGCATTAATCCCTACCTTAGAACCCCAAAAAATTTATTAAACATCTTTTCCATTCTAGTACAAATAGCAGGAGAAGGCATTAAAGTATTAAACAGGTAAATAGGAAACGAGTTAGCACAGATTTAATCAAAGTCAGCCGCCACCAAAGATAAGAAATTAGAAGACCAAATAGTAATACTTTTGACTAAAGTGAAATTTCTTCAAAAAGAAATTTTTTTTCTTACCATTATATATCGGCGTTCCCAAAATACCTCATCGGCAAAATTTAGCTGGAAAAGCCACAGGCTCTTTGTATCGAATGGACTCTATGCTGGTTAACCGACTTTCCAACAATAAAATTACACTTATCTTTACTGAAAGCCAAACCACTGCAAGCATTAAACTTAGACAGAAATTTCATAAGAAGTTTAACATTCTTAATAGCACCATTAGAAAAAAGAATAAAATCATCAGCAAAACTTAAATGGGATATGGGGAAACCTCTAATCATACGGTAATTCAAAGCCAAATTTTTAGCAAAAAGATCTTCCAAACCTCTAGATAAATATTCCATAGCAATAATAAAAAGAGTAGGAGAAATAGTATCCCCTTGACAGAGACCTTTCGAAGATTTAAAATAACCATGCCTTTTACCATTTATAATAACCGAAAAGAAACAGTTATCAATACTATTCTTAATCAAAAAAATAAAATCTTGGTTAAACCCAAATAAAGATAAGACTTTATAAAGAAAATTCCAAACTAAGTTATCATAAGCTTTGGTGATATCAAGCTTAAAAATAATATTTCCCCCAGTAGACTTAGTATTAAGATCATGGGTAAGCTTTTGAGCAAGCAACACATTATCACTTATAGTTCTGCCTTTAACAAAACCAGTTTGATTAAGAGATATTATGGTAGGAAAAAATTTAGCCAATCTATTCGAAATAATTTTAGAATTCAATTTATTAAAAAAAGTGCAAAGACTTATAGGTCTAAAATCATTCCAGGTATTAGTCCCTTCTTTTTTCTTTATCAGAATAATATTCGAAGAAGAAAAAAATTTAGGATTGGGAGTGCCACTAAAAAATCTTGCACAGCAGCAATAACATCCACCTTAATAATATCCCAAGATTTCTGAAAAAGCATGGTAGTAAATCCGTCAGGACCAGCAGTAGCATCACCATTCATCTCCTTTAACACCTCCAAAATTTCATTTTCAAGAGGAATTTGACAAAGCAATATATTATCAGCATCATTAATCATTTTAGGAATAACCGACGGATTGTGCAAATCCTCAATGACCGATTTAGTATTGAACATGTTCATAAAGAACTCCACCCTAGACTTACTGATATCCTCATCCGTCTCAATTAAAATACCACTATTGTTCCGTATTTTATTGATTCTATTGTTAACTTTATTCTTATTAGTAATAGCATGAAAATATTTAGTATTTCTATCTCCCTCCATAATAAATTTAGTATTAGCCTTTTGTTTCCAAAAGGATTCCTCTTGCACTTGGAGTTGACTAAGCACATTTTTAGCTTGATTAAGATTAGAAAGGTTATCCTCATTAGGATTGGTCGCAAAAATATCATCCATATCCAAAACTTTCTGCTCAGCTTCGAGAATGTTAGAAAAAACATTTTTGAAAACCTTTTTATTCCAATGTGTGAGGCATTGTTTCAGTCTAGCCAGCTTAGCCCAAAGCCTTAACATACCAGTAATGGAGTTATCAGGAAAGATAGGAGCAATCCAATTAGCTTGAAGCGTCTCTTTAAAATTCTCATGTAATAACCACATATTTAAAAATCTAAAAGCAAAGGAACCAGCTTGACTAATAACATTAATGTTAAGAAGCATAAGAGAGTGATCCGAAAGAGTACGACTTAAATGCTCAACATTAGTGGAGGAAAATTTGGCGATCCATTCATTGTTAAACAAAATTCTATCAAGCCGTTGCCAAAGATTAGACCTATACCAGGTGAAAGGGCTACCAAAGAAACCAATATCGTTTAAATTACAATCATTTATCATAGAATTGAAATCTTCCATAGCATTAGCATTGGGAAGAGCACCTCCCCTACGTTCACTAGCATTAGAAATGACATTAAAATCCCCTCCCACACACCAAGGGCCATTGATGTTGTTAGAAAAATTGGAAAGTTGTTCCCAAAGGGCCATTCTATTAAATCTCGTGGTGGCATCATAAACAAAGGACGTAAAACAGTTCATATTAAATACATTAACATGACAATGAACCACTTGAGTTAAATCAGCAATAATACTTAATTCAATATTATTATGCCACAAAATCCAAATTTTATTAGAACAGTTACCAAAATGCATAGGAAAACCCAAAAATTTAGCAGTTTCAACTAATTTGTCCATAGTAATAAGAGGTTCAAATAAAACTAACACCTGAATATTGTGAATCCTACACAAATTTTTAACTCTAAGTTTAGACTCTTTACAACCAATCCCTCTAACATTCCATAAAAGAGATTTAATCATTACAATCTTTTAAAGAATTTTGAGCTCTAGTGTTTCTCGGGGTAGTAAGACACAAATTTTTGGAATTCTTACCTTTTTTCTTACCTCCTTTCATAGAAAACTCCTCCTCGGTTATCAAATAATCCTCCTTACTTTTATTAGCAATAGAAGAAGAAACCGTACCATGTTTATAAGGCGATTCATTTCTGGATTTAGAAGGAGGCACAATTTCACCTTCTTCATAATGTTCATAATCCACCTCCTCTCCATCTTTGTTCGTTTGCTCCAGATCCTGTCTCGAGAGTAAAGCATTTTCAATAGCCACAGAGTTAGACATATTAGGCATATCATTAAGCATATCATCAATCAAAATAAAAAGTTTCGGATCAGTTTTAGAAATGTTAGTAGTAGAGTCTAAGATGACATCATTTGAGGTATTTAAAACATCCACTGGCATATCCGAAATGCCCACTTCCCCTTTACCATTATCTGTCAAAGTATCGATATCTTCCACTTGAACCAAGGGAGACATCAGAGGCGGTTCCACCGGAGTAATATTACCTTCTTTAGTATCATGAATAAGAACATAAACTTGCTTATTCTTAGTAGGTTTAGGATTCCCGTTATTAGAAATAACAGACTTCTTAAGCTCCGGGTTCAATTTAAAGCAATCAACTTGTGCATGGCCGTGAATTTTACAATGGTTACAAAATTCAGAAACTTTTTCCAATTCCACCTTTTGCAAATAGCCGTAAGCCTTTGAACCGACCCACACTTCCTTAGGATGCTTTTTAGAAATGCAACTTCCACCAGAACTTTAGCAACAGAAGGGCGAGTCCTAGCAGCAGTGGCCTGATCCGTTTGCAACGGTCTACCGAAAATAGATCCCAGAGCATGTAAAACTTTAGAGTTAAAAAAATGTAATCAAAGATTAGGGAAGGAAATCCAAACCGGCACGATAGGAGATTCCTCCTTAATATCAAAAAATGGAGTCCACTTTAAAATACGCATTTGGCAGTTAGATATGAAGTAGGACCATCTAGCAAACACCCTACTTTAATCAAGATCATTAGATAGTTGGATAGCTACATGTCTAGAATCTAGAAGACCCACCGAATTGAAATGGCGACGCAAGTTTTAGAACTTCTTCATCAGAAAGAAGCACAGCCGGAAAACCATTAAAGACAGATTGCTGAATATTAGGAAAAATATCACCTGATGGAGCCCCTTCCAGAACTTCTTTCAAAGATCTAGATGCAGGAATATCTTTAGAATCATCGGAATCAAGTTTGAAAAAACCTTTCTTCTTAACAAGAGCCGGATCGGTAGGTTTCCCCCACGGGTTAGACGGAGGAGCGACCGCCATGCGATCCACGCCCCACAGGGCCACGAACACTCAGGAAAAGCCAAAGCGAGCAAACCCCAGTCGAAGCCAAAGAAGATCGGCAAGCAAACCAGGGAAAATAGGACGAGAAAAAGGGGATGACGGCGGAAACCCTAAATCGCCCAAGTCTCTCCGAGAGGCAGGAGAGAGAGACGAGTGATGGTAAATTATATGTTAAGAGGTCTTTTAAAAGTGTAATTCAATCTTATGGCAGATGATTGTGGCCATTTCATGTATTAATTTAACTCAATCACTATTTAGAAGAAAAACCACAGAAAATTCTAGGTTAACATGAAAAGTATAATAATACTAAAAGAGACATGTCTTTTTATAATGCCCAATCTTTAAAAAGAAATGCATATTATTTAAAATTAAAAAGTGTTATAGATGCATTATGTCCTTTCTTTCTTTTTCCATAAGAAAATTTAGCTACATTATAGTAGATGTAAATGCTAGAATATTTAAATAATTTGTTATATTTAATTATCAACTTATTATGCCTTTGTAGGCAAATGTATGTTTTTTTCTTCAACACGTGTAGTTGTATCCTCTACAAAGAGATCATTTTCTAAATATTTTAAAATAATATATGGAGTTGGCTCATCCTTAAATATCCAAAAAATTAACCAACTCAGCACATGCATAGTCCAAAGGATCATAAATTATTTTCTTAGGCAGGAACCTGAAAGTGAAGGAATTATTTTAATTAGTTTATTATAACATTATGTAAATAATATTATTTAATATTAATAGATATTAAAATTAAAGCTATTCTTTAAATTGAGATTATATCGAATATATACAAAATTGTTCAGCCATTTATGATCCAAAAGATTGCACCGCTTTGAGTGAATTTTTTCAAAGGCACTTTAATTTTTTTCACAGCCTAAAGATGAGGATGTTTGACATAGAATTCTGCTTACTAATTTTTGCAAGTTTGAAGCACTTGTTTCAAATATCTTCAACCACTCATGTAAAAAATATCAATTTAGAGATTTTAATGAATGGCCTTTTTAATAAAATAAAAATATTAGTATATGTTGACATTCAAAGAAATTTACTTAGCTGCATTTTTTTCATCATTGAAACTGCACTCAGCTTTCCAAAACTTTCCTCGGCATCTTGAGAAATTATAATCTCATTCATTTCAAATTTATACTTTGAAAAATATTTTTATGCCCAATCAACTCACATGACCTTATATGATTTCTGGCTTATGATAGTAATTATCCTTATCATACTAAAAATGATGACTCAAAAAATATGTAACAGAGCTGATGCCTTTCCTATGCTGAGAATCCCATCTTCTCTTAATGATAGTGTTTCATGGCTTAAATAATCTCCTCACCTTTATTAATATAGGAATTATTGTCTTTCATGTCCTATATATACCATCAAATAAATTCCCTAATGAGGGCTTCTCATCAGAATTAACTGTTCTACGCAATATAATCAATGGACCATATATTTTTTAAATAAAAAGACACTCATTCTAAAAGTTCTTATCCAAAATAATGGTGGCAACCTTTTTTACTTTGATTCTATTTGCTAATTTCAATCTGTGTAGAATTTATTGGTTTCTAATGCTTGTAAGTCATTCTTGTGATCATAGAAACTTTTAAGTAATGAAGGAAGTAGAAAATCTTGTAGGACAAATCATATAATTTCCTTCCAACCAGCTCTCCTCTATGCCATAAAAGTATAAATACTTGATTATATATAAAAAAAAACTGTCATCTTTGATGCTTTTCTAGCAAGCTCTTTTATGTGAGACATGTTACTTATATCCTTCAATATAAAATTTGAACAATGAGCTGTATAAGGTGACAAATAAATGTTGCCAAATCTTTTATGTAATATCTCTCAAACTTTCTTATAGTTTAAAATATTACTGTAATCAGTTGTGTAATATTCTCTCAGCTTAATCATTCAACTACCTCAGTGACAGGAGAACACAATGTTATAGCATCTTTAGTGCGAATAGATGCATCAAATGATTTTAATAAACATACACATTGTGGACTGCAAAAAAGAATGTTTATGAGAGTTCTGTTTCTATTATAAGTCCAACCATTAGCCATAATTATACAACATGTCTCCTTCCAAGATTTTCTGTATGAATCAATAAGTAATCCGCACTCTTTCATTTAATTTTTAAGTAGGTTGACTCTCATTCTAAAATATGATGGAATCTTATAGCCTGGACAAATAGCTACAATTACATCAATGGCATTTTATGCCTAGATCAAATTCAAAGCATTAAATGTTATACAACAACTAATGAACTACCATCTTATAGCCATATATACATGATGTTTTAAGTGTTGGTTAAGATATAGGCTAGTTGTGCGAGCAAACAATATTCTCTTTCTCACCATGTTTTCTTTTCCCTTTATCAGCTCCAGCTCTATATACTTCAGATTTTTATGATTTGGGAATAGAAGAAGCATCCCTTCCTTCCTCTACCATGTCATCTATATAAATTGATGCACTCTCCAGTTCCTCTAGGTCTTGTTAATTTTTATGTCTTTTAAATTCTCTTATATCTAATAACTAACATCATGTGGCACCTTCTTGAAGGAAGCTATGTTTCCTTTAACTCATGATAGATGTTATTTTATTCTATTTATTTCGCCTCCTTTATATGTAGTAGCACAATGTAAGCATTTAAATTGCTTCTTTCCATTAACCCCTTTGACTTCACAGAAATAATTCCAAGCTATATCCATTAGTTTGCAGACACTATGCCTTGATGTTGTGGGTTGACCACTAGGAGCATCCATTCTACAATCAATAGCAAAAATAAAATGTTATTAAAACTTCAAACAAATAATACAAACATCAAATATCCTTATTTTAATCCAAAACTCTAATATCCACCATCAACAAAAGATATAAACCCTATATATGGATGTGGATAAAATCTTAAACTTGGAATAGATCAAACATGAAAAGTTCATGTTATATAGGACCTTTGAATTAATTTCATTTCATGTGATTAGTTAGATCATAATTAAGCTTTGAGTTCCACACTGCAATCTTCTAGGAAAAAAACCTTTCATTAATTGTTAAATAAGCATACCCTCTTTCTCATGGGCATTATTTTTTATGTTTATAATATGTTTCTTGTATATCTTGTAGAATGTCAGTCATGCATTGCACATTCAATAATTTTTGTACATATTTCATAGAATTCACTTAATATTCATAATGAAATATCATGTGTTATCAATGGTTTTTTCTTGAGCTATAGCTTGATATATCCCAGAATATTAAAATAATCCTAAATGCATCATCTAGAATTACTTGGTGCTTTCGAAGATAATAAACGAAGTACTGAGTTCATAAGATAAGCATAGTGTAGCCTTTGGCAATTATATATCCAACCTTCGCAATCTTTAACATCATATTACCATTTTGCAGCCCCCTAATATCTAAATAAATTTAGTATAAACATAGAATAAATTGGGTGATAGCAAATTCTATGTTAAGAGGCCTTTTAAAGGTGTCATTCATTCTTCTGCCAGATGATTGTGTCCATTTCGTGTATTAATTTAAATCAATCACTGTTTAGAAGAAAAACTATAAGAAATTCTTTGTTAACATGAAATTTAGCTACGTTATAGACATGACATTTTATAATACCCCAATTTTTATTTTTTTTTTGAAAAGTGCAAATATGCATTTAAAAGGAGAAAAAAACTAATTACAATTGATAAAAGGGTAGCACTCCTTGATTAAAACTATCAAAAAGGATAGAATGTTACCAAAAGAGAAACTATCAAAAGTAAAACTACCTTCTAATGCCAAAGTAGCACAAAAATCAGTTACTTTATTATATTCCCTATTAACATGATGAAAAATGACTTTATTGAATTCATTTAGGAAGAAAAGCTCCTTGATCGGCCAATTCTCCAACTGCCAATCTACCTTCCTCAAAGAATTTTGAATGAATGTAATCACATTGATATTATCACTCTCAATGATAAGTCCCTTGCTTTCAAGCATCCAACTTTGGATGAATTCTCTTAAAGCTGTGATCACCTCCGTCTCAAGTTGAGGAACATCCCAATGTACTTTATTCTTCCCAAAAGTAAGAAGAAGTCTAATTTTGTAATCTCTGAAAATCCCCCCAGAACCAGCCCGATTTGAGCTAAACAATGAAGCATCCACAATGATCTTGATCCAATCTAGCGGTGGAGGGCACCAAGTTCGTCTATGTGACTCCATATAGATATTAGAACCTCATCTATCTAGATATGGACTATATTTCAATGTTTGCACCACCAAGGAACTAGATATAGCAGCTTTCCCATGCTTCACCACATTTCGGTTCTTCCAGGATAGAAAAACTATTGCACAATATATTCTAGCCATGTCAGGATTTCAGACCGAACTTCTTCTCAGCTCCTCTAAATAGCAACCCAGTGATTGAAACATAGGAACATAAAATCCCCATTCTCGAGTTTTAGAAATAACATCAACAAGATATTTGCAATGAACCACAATGTGTTCATAATTCTCAACCTCTTTCCATCCTCTAGCACAAGAGTCATCAACAGCAATCCTTCAAAATTTGAGAAAATGGTTAGTATGAATAGCAAACTTACTAAGGCGCCACCAAAAAAGTTCCACCTTCGTGTTGAGCTTTAAATTCTTAAGCCAATTACATAAACCACCATCATCTTCTTTACATCTCCCTTTCATCACATAATCATATGCCAATGCAGAAATTGATCTACCCGAGTATTTGCTCACGGTCTCCATCTGATCCTCCTTCCACATATAGTCAGTATGTATTTGCCTGATTAACATAATAAGTTCTTCATGAAAGAACCTTTGTAGCTACGTTTCATCCCACTTTCCTTCCTCAGAAATGAGTTGCTTAACTGTCATGTCCTCAGAAACATCACAGTCAGCAAATGTCGGCCAAGTATTAATATTCTTGTCCAGCAGCCAAATATAACTTAAGACATTAAATTTATTACCTCTTCCCACCTTTCATTTGATAATGTGTTTAAGATGTTTACCTCCATCCTTCATGATTTGCCAAGCACTAGAAGAACCCTTTTTACAAATTCCATTTAAGATATCATCAGCATATTTAGCAATGAGAGTTCTATGAAGTAACGAATCCGAATTCTGGATATAATTCCATGATAGCCTTGCCCTAAGAGTACCGCCTCTAATTAAAGTAGACTGCACTCCCAGCCCGCCTTCACATCTTGGTTTACATATCTCTTCCCATGCAACATAGTGCAACCCTTTCCTCCCATCTGGTTTGTGCTAAATAAATCTCCTGCACATTTTTTCCAGCTCATACAAAACTTTCTTAGGAACATGAGAATGTGTAAGTACAAAATTCAGCATAGATAATAATGAAGTTTTTATTAGAGTAATTCTTCCTCCCAAAGATAAAGATTTCTTTCCCCACACATTCAATCTATCCGTCACATGGCTCAAAAGATCATGAAAATCTTCCATACCCAATCTCCGTAAAGAGATATTAATACCTAGATAATGCAATTCCATCGCAATTTTAAATCCAAGAATTTTGGCAACTTTCTTCTTATGAGATCTCCTAATAGCCTTTCCAAAAATAATTTGGGACTTGTTGATGTTAACTCTTTGACCTGTCCACTTACAGAACTCCTCCACAATGTTCTTCAATAATTTAGCCAAAGTAGTGGTTGCTTATGAAAATACAAGTACATCATCTGCATATAGAAGGTGTGTAATCCTCGGTCCTCTAGGAGAAACCTGAATACCCAACTCTTGTCCCCTTTGCTCAATTGGGTTGGAAATAAGTTGGGAGCACATAATGAACAAGTATGGTGAAAGTGGACACCCCTGCCGGAATCCACTGTGAGCATTGATCCTTCTCAACTTCTTCCCATTTATAATAATTGAAAACCTTGCATTCACCACACACTCCATGAGGAAATAAAAAAAAATATTGGGGAAACCATACCAATTAAGAATTTGATATAGAGTTGGCCATTACATGCTATCGTAAGCCTGCTCCATGTCATTTCTTTACAACCATCATGCCTTTTTTATTCTTAGAGATTTTAAACTTGTTAAAGATCTCCTGAGCCAATATGCAATGTTCTGACATTGATCTACCTGGAATGAAAGCCAACTATTCCTCTGATATCATCTTGGACATGCATTTTTTCAGTCTATTAACCAACATAGTAGCAACAATCTTATAAGTGGTTTGACAAAGGCTTATAGGCCTATAATTGGAAGGCAAAATCGGGTTCTTCACTTTGGGGATTAATACAATTAATGTATCTTTCCATTCGTTATGCATAACTCCATAAATAAAGAAATTTTTGATAACATTCCAAGTATTTTCCCTCACTAAGCTCCAATAACATTTATGAAAGGAAGATGTCACCCCATCCAAACAAGGTGACTTATTATTACCTTGTTGGAACATCGACTCCTTACACTCCTCCAGGGAAAATTCAGCAGCCAAAGCATCCCTATTCGAAGCATCCAGCCTCTATTTATCAGAAATTACAGGTCACTCAGACATTTTGCATTCTCTGTATTTCCATTTCTCCTCTAAGAACTATAAAAATACCTGCTCAATCTGATCATCCTCCTCCAACAATTTGTTATTCACATCTTTAATTTGTCTCACCCACTTTGCATTTCTCCTAGCTGATGCAAAGTTATGAAAAAACTTAGAATTAGTATCCCCCTCCTCTTGCCATCTTTCCTTAGCCCTTTGATTCCACCAAGAGGAAAGCCTTCTTAGAGTGACATTAAGTTCATGTACCTTGCTCCTAAGAAGAAGCAAATCTTCCACAGAAAAAGCCTCAATCGTGGATTCTTTAATCTGTAACTCCAGAATATCCATCTTTAAGTTCTCTTTCAACTTACACAAATCCTTGCTTTTATTCTTACTCTAGAAGAATAATGCTCTCAATGTCCTACGGAGCTTTCTACGAAGCACCTCCACCTCATTACCAAAATCAGATTTCTTCCAGGAATTATATACAATATTCCAAGCAGCCGGGTATGATCTCCAAGTGTCATCAAATCTGATGATCTTAGTCTTGTTAAACTGCTTAGCTTGCAATTTAAATAAAATTTGACTATGATCTGACACCACCCTTACATGATACCTCACCTACCCTGAAGGGACAAAATACAAAGATGCAAAATTTAGCAAGCATCTATCAAGCCTTTCCCATATCCTTTAAGCTCCTTCTTTATTGTTACACGAAGTGAAACTTGGTCAAACCAAACCTACATCATGGAAATCAGAGTTAGTCATAAAATACCTCATCTCTCTAGGACCTCTAAGAAATAGGAACCTCTTTCCACATTTCTTCTCCTCCTTATTCAAAATGCAACTAAAATCCCCCCCCCCCCCATTTAAACCCCCCCCCCCCCCCAACAATGGAAGGGCCCGTACCCAACTTACTCTTCTCTAGCATTCTCCAAAGACTTCTCCTCTCATTACAACATCTACTCTCATATACAGTGGCCACCTTCCAATCTCCCATACTTGGTGTAGAAAGAACTCAAACCACCACTTGAGAAGAACTCTCCATCACCACAAAAGAGGCCACCTTCATGTTCCATACAACTATAATTTCACCACAAGTATCCAAAGTTGGATGGTGGAAGAAATCCCAATCTCTCCCAATAAGGCTATCAACATCCCTTATATCAATACTTATTAGCTCAGTCTCTATCATCCCAATAAAAATAACATCATGATCCCTTACAATCTCCCTAAGATATAGAGAAGCCTCCTTCCTGACCCCCAAACAATTCCAGAAGACCAAGGAAGACATTAAACAACCAAAGGGGAACCGTCCCCACCTAACACATTTCCCTTACCATCCCTCCTTTTTTTTTTATGCTCAGGTTCTAAAGGCCCCAACGACTTCAATTCCTTGGCCAATTTAAGCTTGACCAAGCTGCTATTAAGAGTAACAACAGCCTCAATTTTATCCAAAATCACTTCAGCAACAATAATGCCCTGCATCTGCTCCACAACAGGATGATTCATAACTTATCCTTCTTCAATATCTTCAATCAGAGCAACAAATTTATTAGCTATAGCAATGTCCGTCTCAATCTCCCTATCGACATTCCCTTTATCAGAACTTCTGCCAATATCCAATGTATGTTGATCAATTTGCGCCCCCTTTGTAACCACTTCAGCCACCTTATGTTGAACTGCCTTGTATATAGCATCATCATGGACTTCAATCATCTTATCTTTCACCTCCTTCACATATCTTTCAGGTCTCCCTCCCCCAATAAACCTTCCAAATTTGAACCTTCTGTTATTAAATTGATTGTGAATCCATGGTCTATAATCACTATTATTCCCAAAAGTTTTGCCTCCATCCAGTACTACAAGATCACTTTCTATTGCTTGTTTATTCACTGTCTGCTCGCTATGAGCAGACACCACAACATCAGAACAATTCTTTTTTATCATGTCCCACTTTAACACAGTGATAGCATAACAAATCAACTTTCTCATTTTCAAATTTATGGAAGAATCTTCCTGATATTCCATCTACCCAGATGCCATTCGAAAGACTATTTTCTAAATTTAATCTCACACACACCCGAGCAAATTCTCATTTTCCCCATTTAAAATAATTCCCATCCACATACATTGGTACTTTTACACACGATGTAATTCTCGCAATATTCTCTTCGTCCCAACAGTATAATGGCAAACAAGGGAGACGAACCCAAACAGGTGCAGTAAAACCTTTAAAGGAGTTGGGATTGAACAAAGGGGACCATTTATCCATGCCAACAATGTATCCTCCCACATACCAAGGGCCACCATTCAATACTTCATCCATTGCTTCTTTAGACTTGAAAAAACATAATATCCCGTTCATACTAGGTGAAGTCATGTGAAAGCTGCTGAATTTATTCACTGCCTCCTCAACTCCAGGCTACACATAGGAAAAGTTATTTTGTCTCCCAAAACCCTGATAACCAGTGAGTATTTCAAAACTTGTGCATTCATAACTTCCTACTCAGCATTTAATGTGACTGCAACCACGTCATCCGACATTTCTGCAAGATCACTGTTGAATGAAATCTTGATATGTTGAGGTTTCTTCCATGCTTCAATAAATTCCTCCTTCAAACCATTTCTTTCAATATCCCCCTCATTGTTGTTGTCCTGCTTTACATCAATCTCAGGATTCTTCGCAAGATTAATGCCTTCAATATCTTCTTGACTTCCCAAAGCATCAATTTCATATGCTATATTACGCCCATCACATTCATCAAGATTTTTCACAAACCTATTTACCTTCAAAACCAAACCAACAGATGAAGATGCATCGGGATTATAAAATCCTGAAATCATGTTCACCTTCACAGGATCTTTTGCACCTCCAACAGCACGATCAGTCAGCACCCTCTTGCCTTTTCCTTTAACCACCACTTCTTGACAAATTGGAGGTTTTGCACCCTCTTTGATCACAAGATTGTTATTATTCTTTCCAGAGATACAATTGGTACTAGATGTTTAAATGGAGGCCATGATCTTGATGGAAGAAGGCCGATGATCATCCGTCCGACGAGCAGCCATCGTCAATGCCACTGTCTAAAGAGAACCCGCAAAAAGAAAAAAATTCCAAAATGAGCTTTCAATCTCTAAAAATTCACCTGGGAGCTTCTCTCTCTAGAAATTCACCTGAGAGCTTCTCTCTCAAGAGCTTTGGGAACAAAACCCATCCTCAAAGGAGTTATCGATACCCCAATCTATTAAAAGCAATGCATATTATTGAAAAATAAAAAGTGTTAATAAAAGCAGTGTGTTTTTTCTTTCTTTTTCCTTTAGGAAATTTACCTACGTTATAGTATATGTAAATGCTTGAATGATTTTGTTGACAATAATATCAAAAAAGTAGTTAAATAAAATCAAAAGATAAAAGACAGAACTTCCACAATACAGACGTCCAGAAAAATGATCAACAAAAAATTCACTATATAGATAAACCGATATCTTTAGTCCACTCGACATATATTCATTCAATGGATATTAGGAATTTCAGTTGCAAAATAACTTTAACCTACTCAAAAGAAAATTAAAGAATTGCGAAGATGCAATTTTTCATGGTTATGAAAGAACCTACATTCTATGGTCAATAGAAGGGTGAAGACGTAGAAGAATGATATTCATTAGAAAGAGATCCTTTCCATTGAGTTCATTAATCAACAACCATGGATGACGGGAATCAAATCATCCCTGTATTGCCCTACCGCACTGCTCTAGCAATTTAGGGTTTCCACCTAGATCCTTTATTCCGATCTTCTTCGCCACTATTTTTTCCCGTTTCTTTCCTGGACTTAGAAGAATGATATTCGTTAGAAAGAGCTCCTTTCCATTGAGTTTGTGAATCAATAACCATGGAAGATGGGAATCAATTCATCCCCATGTTGCCCTACCGCACCGCTCTGGCGATTTAGGGTTTCCACCCAGATCCTTCGTTCTGATCTCCTTCGACACTATTTTTTCCCATTTCTTTGCTGGACTTCATAAGATCAGAGTGTTTTGGCATCCCCTTGTGGGTTCTTTTCCCCTTTTGGGAAAGTTTTTCATGGCGGGAGTTCCTTCCTCTACTTCATGGGGGAAAGACTCTGAGCTAGTGTTGAATAAGAATAAAGGCTTCTTTAATCTGGATAGTGATGGCACCAAATCTCCTTCTCTATCACATTCCTTTAAAAAGGTAATCTCTGGCAGCCCATCTGTAGGTGATGATCTTCCATCTTTAACTCGAACGGTTTTTAATGGAGTTCCAGTTATTATTTTATCTGATGATGAAGTCCTAAAATTAGCTTCTCCATTTCAGTTTACACTGGTTGGAAAGTTTAGTTTATGTAGACCTAATCTGGACTCTATATGTCATTTTTTTTCGTCGTTGAAACTTACTGGTTTTTTTTTAGTTGGATTTCTCGACTCTCGGCATGTGGATATACAGTTATCAAATGATCTGGACTATAGTCATGTTTTTGCTAGGTGTTCATATTTCATCTTTAATTGTTAAATGCGTATTTTTAAATGAACCCCTTTTTTTGATATTAAGGAAGAACCCCCTATAAATCCAATCTGGATTTCTTTTCTAAACATGCATCTCCATTTTTTTAACCTGAAAGTTTTACATGCATTGGGTTTAATTTTCGGGAGACCTCTACAGATGGACCAGGCTACTGCTTCTCGCACTCAACCTTCTATAGCTATAGTTCTTGTTGAGGTTCATATTTTCAAAAGACATCCCAAGGAAGTTTGGGTTGGATCCAAAGCCTTCGGATATCTTCAAAAAGCTGAGTTTGAAAAAGTCTCAAATTTTTTCTCTCACTATAAAATACATGGTCATGCTCAAAATGATTATTTTAAGCTTCACCCGAATTTAAAAAAATCTAAAGTTATGACTAGTGGGAAGCTTGGATCCACCGAAAATCAAACAATATATGTGCCTGTGGTTAATAACAATGTTGGGACCCAAGAGAACCAGGTGAAATCGCTACCTACTTTGCATAACTTAGATATGATCATTGAAAATCCTGAGGAAGGAACTTTAGAAAATGTAATGCTTTTTGCGGATGATGGTCAGGAAACAAGTGTGGATGTTTTAAATGATAAGATTGGAAAATTTTGAATGGCACAAGTACTGAAACTGAAACTGACCCTACTATTTTTGTATCTATTGAAGCTATGTTTAATGAGTTGGAGAATCCTAATATTTCTAAGCCTTGTGTGCTTTGAAATTCTAAAGAAAAAAGGTTAAAGGAAACTGTTTTAGTGGGTAATAGAAGTGATTCCAATGAGGATTGTGAAGAACGTGAATTTATTCCACCATCCTTTTGTACTGAAAATATAAATGTTAATTAGGAAATTTCTTCTTTGTCTAATCTTGAAAAAGATGCTCCTAAAAGTTCTTAAGAGGGTAGTTTCACTAAGGTTACTAAAAAGAAAGTTAAGCAAGCTAAAAATGTCTTACCTACCACTCCGAGATCCACCAAAGCTCAAGCTTCTTCAAAAGATTGTAATGATTAAGGCTCTCATTTGGAATGTGAGGGTGATTGGTGGTAAGGACTCTATGGTTAGAGTCAGCAACCTTTGTAGAATTCATAATATTCACTTACTTATTTTAATTGAACCTTTCATTGCTAAGGATAAAATTATTTCTACTGCTAAATTTTTGGGTTTCTCTAAGTACTATGATAATTTCTCTAATAAAATTTGGATTTTGTGGAACAATGTCATATCTTTAAATATTTTTGATTATTTACCTCAAGTTGTTCATTGTTATATTAATCTTTTTAATGTTAGCTATTATGCCTCTTTTGTGTATGCCTCCTGCACTAGAATGAATCATATCACACTTTGAGACCAATTAAAAAACCTTGCTTCTAATATTAATGGTCTTTGGTGTGTGGGAGGTGATTTCAATATTTTTTCTAATGTTCTGAAAGAGTTGGAGGTAATCCTCCCAACACAAAAGCTATGAAAGATTTTAACTCTATGATTAACGATTGCAATTTGAATGATATTGGCTTTTATGGGAGCCCTTTCACCTGGAATAGAGCTAATTTGTGGCAAAGATTAGATAGAATTCTTTTCAAAGATGAGTGGATTGCTAATTTTCCTATGTCTAATGTTGAACATTTAAGTAGAACCCTTTCCGATCATGCTCCTATTCTTTTGAACATTAATAATATTAGTCATATTGGTTCTTATGCTTTTAGATTTCAGAATATGTGGTTGTTTCATCCTGAGTTTATGAATGTGGTTGATATTAATTGGAGTGCCCTCGTGTACCTTGATAATAACATCACTATTATGATTAGATTATGGGCTAAGCTGAGTAGACTTAAATAATGTTTGAGATGGTGGAACAAAAATATTTTTAAAAATATATTTTCTTATATTAAAGAAGGTGAGTTGAAAGTCACTGAATTAGATAACATTTATTTGAATAATCCTAATTTTGAAAATATTAATTATCTTAATCAAGCCAAGGGGAATCTTTTTCAACTGCAACTCCAAGAAGAATCTTTTTTGAAACAAAAGTCTAATGCTAAATTTGTTATGAAGGGTGATATGAATACCAAATTTTTTCATGCTTTGACTAATAAGAGGAGAATTAAGAGTCAGATTTTTAAAAGTGTTAATAATGATGTTAGCTTAATTGTCTCGGATGATTTGATTTGTAAGTCTGGCGTTGATCATTTCATGAAGATTTTTAATAGCCAATGTGTGCTCTTTTATAAGTAATCCTCATATTATTCCTAAACTTATTAATGATATTGATAATAATTTACTTTTTCAAATCCACTCTAAAGAAGAGATTTTCAATATTATTAATGATCTTAAAGGTGATGCGGTTGCGGGACCTTATGGTTTCTCAACCAATTTTTTTCAAAAAAATTAGGATATTATTAAGGTGGATGTGATTGATGAAGTTATGAAGGATTTTTTTGCGGGAAATTCTTATCCTAAAATTTTTTCCTCTACCAACATTATCCTCATTCCTAAAAAAGATGGGCCCAATCATTGGAATGACTTTAGACAGATTAGCCTTTGTACCTTTCTTAACAAGCTTAACTCTAAGATCATTGCCAATAGATTGATTAATATCCATCCTAAAATTATTTCTTATAATCAGACTGGATTTGTCAAGGGAAGAAGTATTTTTGACAATATTCTTTTACCTCAATAGCTATCTCAGGATATTAATGTAAAGGTAAAAGGGGGAAATGTTATTTTAAAACTTGATATTACTAAAGCTTGTGATAATCTCAACTAGTGTTTTCTTTACGCTATTTTATCTTTATTTGGATTTAATGATAATTTTATCTCGCTTATAAAAAATAGTATTAAAAATTGTTATTTTCTGTTATTATTAACGGTAGGAATCATGTCTTTTTTAAATCCTCCAAAGGTTGAAGGCAAGGTGATACAATTTCTCCTATTCTTTTCATTATTGCGATGGAACATCTTTTTAGGGGTTTGGATGATTTATATGTGAGAAACCCTAACCTAAATTTTTGCACAATAAGGGGTTTCCCTATATCGCATCTTAGCTTTGCTGATGATTTTATCTTTTTTTCTAATAGCTCTATTAATAACATAAAAGTGTTAATCAATTTCCTTGTCAATATTGATAACCAAAGTGGCTTAGCTATCAATAAATACAAAAGCACATTTATTATGGGCAAATCTATTAACCAGATCAGAGTTAATGCTATTCAAAGAGTTTGTGATTTCCAGTCAAAGAACTTGCCCATAACTTATTTGGGCACACCCATTTATAAAAGAAAAGGAGGAAATTTCTTTTTGAAGATATTTTTACTAAATTTCAGAAAATATTGTCCAATTGGTCTTCAAATTTTTTGTCTTATGGTGCAAGACTGGTTCTGATCAAATCAGTATTAAATTATATTCCTATTTATCTATTTCATGCTTTACTTCCTTCGGTTTCTACTTGAACTAGATTAGAGAGGAAGATAAACAAATTTTTTTAGAGTTCTAAGTACAATAGCAATGGTATACATTGGTCTTCTTGGGGTAAGATCTGTGGTGTGTTAAACGAATGGGGTTAAGGCTGCAAAAATTTATTTGATACTTCTAAAGCTTTTTCCCATAAATTGTGGTTTTCTTTTAAAACTAATATCAGTTTATGGGCTCGTTATATGAATGCTAAGTATTGCAATAATATGCATTCGACTTCATATTTTTACAAAAAAGTTGATTCTATGATATGGAAAAGATTGTGTAACATAAAATGGGAAGCTGAACAGTTTATTCAATGGGGCTTGGGAAAAGGTGATGTTTTTATTCTTGCAAGATAACTAGTTGGGGCCTTCTTCTATTGATTCTTTCCTTAATACGCACTCAATTGAAAATGTTAAAGTTTCAAATTTTATTACGAATAATAGTTGGAACGTCACTATGCTTTGGGAGGTGGTTCCTTTTGCTTTAGTGGAGATTATTTTGAATATTCTCTTACAAGACAAATACAAAGATAAAATACTTTTCATGCCTTCTTCTTCTTCTAGTAAATTTCAGTTGAAAGATGCTTGGGAAAGTTTTAGAATAAAAATTGAAAAATCGCTTATTTTTTCTGCTATTTGGCAAAAGAACTACCCTATTTCTTATTCTATTCTTGTTTGGAGATGTCTTAGAGGTTATCTTCATGTTGATGTTATGTTTCAGAAAAATGGTTCTAACCTTCCTTCCAAATGTTTGTGTTGTTCTAATGTGGAGAGTATTGATCAACTTTTCATGAATGGTAATATTGCCCATAAAGTGTGGTCTTATTTCAGTAGTCTTGCAAATAAAATTTTTGTTACTCAGCATAATACTATCTTTTCTTTCTTAGAGCATTGGGTGCATGCTTCTAAAGGTCATATTTTTAATCTGATTCCTATTCTTATTTTTTGGTATATTTGGAAAGCTAGAAACGAGGCTAAGCATAATGATATCAAAATGGATGCTTCTCAAGTTATTTCGAATGTCAGACATAAAATTTTGTAATTCTACTCATACAATTTAAGTTTTTTTAAGAACTTTCAAAACTGCATTGATATGGCCATGGCTTTTGGCATTCCGACAAGTTTTGGGCTCTAAATTTGGTTGATAAGATTGTTAAGTGGATTAAACCCAAACCACCTTATATTAAGCTGAATTCGGATGGGTCTGTTGGGCCTAACTGTGATGGTACATGTGGTATTATTAGGAATAATCTAGGGTGTGTAATTGTTGCTTATGCGACACCTTTATAGTGTTCCAATGTTATTTCGGCTGAGCTTATGGCATTATATTATGGCTTGGAAATTTGTATCAAGATGGGTATTATATTTGAGTGGATTGAGGTGGATGATATGCTCCTTGTTCAGATTATTACCAATGTTTTGCTGGGTAATCCTCAAATCTTTTATCTTATTAGGAAAATTAAGATTTTCCTTGCCTTTGTCAATTATTATATTTCTCACATTTATCGGGAAGCTAACATTTGTGCTAATTGGTTAGAAAAAAAAGGATTGTTATATTAATAATTTCGAAGAGTTTGATATCCGGAGATTACACCCTATGTTGAAAGGTATGATTAATTTGGATAAAGCTGGCTTACCTTATATTTGTAATGTTTGATAGGTTTATTTTTTTGGCTGGTTTGCATTTTTTTGTTCTTTTTTAAACTATTGATGGTGGTATCCATGTAAGTGGCAGATTTTCTGCTTACTTTGCCATTTCTCTTTCTCTTTTTGGAGATGGAACCAGTGCAGGTTTTTATATTTTTGCTGTCTGTGTTGTTGCAAATTTATTTTCATGACTTATATTTTGATGATTAACAAACACTATTGATTCTCTTGGACTGCCTGTTACTTCTAACTTTTCAGGAATCGAAGATCGGACAAACAAACGAAGCCAGTTCAAGATTGCGTAGGTTAGGATTGCGTCAGTCTGTACTTTGTTTTTTCTCTTCTTAAGTCTATTTGTAATGTTCAAAGAGACTGATGCTAAGTAACCCTGTACACACACACACTTGAGAGACTTAGAATTTCTATTTTTACTCACATCGGCTAGGACGATATTTATATCGGCCTGGATGATTTAGTTTAAAACAAAGATTCTATTCGGGATTCTTAATTAAGGCAGCCGTCATTACCATATCGTCCTGGATGATACGTGTATCGGATAGGACGATAAGCTCAAAACAGAAAGAAGTTGCCGCTATAAAAAATTAAGGTATTCTGTAATTTTTGGTAATCGGTCAGGACGATCTTTGATCGGCCTGGACGATATTCACAAATTATGCCTTAATTGATCAGGCAAATCAAGGAAGTAATTAAGGATGATTGATACGATTATATCGTCCAGGACGATCTCAGTATCGGTCAGGACGATCTATTTAAAAACCTTAGTTACTTCTGGATGATAAATATCAGCCAGCAAAAATTCAGGGCGATGCTCTGGATGATTTTCCTCTGATTTGTACTGATCAGCCTAGACGATCGTGAGATCGTCCTGGACGATCAAGCCAATTTTTAATCGTCCAGATTTGCATTCAGGGTGATGCTCTGACCGATCTTCTGAGATTTGTACTGATGGACCAGGACGATGTCCATATCGGCCTGGACGATATTGTCGGCAACTTGCAATTAATGAGCTCCTTTGAAGCTCTTTTATTTAAGGGCACTTTTTCAATGTTTTGAACAATTTTTTGTTGTTGCCTTGACCTGAGAAGACCCTGAGGAGAGAAAGAGAGAGAGGGAGAGAGAGAGGATTTTGGAGAGAGAGGGAGAGAGGATCTTGTGAGGGGGAGCTTGTGAGGGGATTCACAAGGGTTGCTTCAAGGATCGCTCTGCTTCTTCTTCATCTAAAGTTTCTCGTCCGTGGAAGGGTCTGTAGAGGTAAGGATTCAGCATCTGATTGTGGTTCTCTGCCAGCTTCAGGAGGAAGCAAAAGGAGATAGGTTCTCTGCCTGCCGGGGTGGCAAAAAGGAGGTTCTTTGTAAAGGCTTCTCCGCCTAGCTGTGGGGGCTAAAGAAGAGTCAGGAGTGTAGTGCAATACTCGGAGGGCGCCTCCGGGGAGGGGACGTAGGTCGAGTTGACTGAACCACTATAAATTTCTATGTTCATTTTTCTTGCTTCCGCACTTAAATTTTCGTACTTATTTTTCTTGTGGTGTGATTTTGATTTATGAGATTTTTACTTCTTTGTGAAAAGAATTTTTAAAATACCAATTCACCCCCCCTCTTGGTTAGCTTGAGCCAGTTCTATAGGGCTTAACATCCCTAATGAACTTTCATATGTTGTCATTTGTTGGATAATGACTATGTTATTTTATTTTCGGCCGTCAACATTCATGGTTTTGATAATCTAGATCCTTCTAATGCGTCTGTTTTTATTCATTTTGATTTTATATGGACTTATGTTTTGGGCCATATATGATATTTTAATTTTTTGGTTGTTTGGGGCTTAATTTCCCAGCTCTTTACTGAGATGGAAGGTGTTCTTACTTTATGCTGGAGTTTTTACATTTCTGATCCTAACTGGTGGTACTTTTGGGGTCAAAACTGGGTGGTTATTATAGCTGGTATTTGGGGCTATATTTCTAAGTTGCTGCAGGCCTACGACCTGCTGGAGGAGTTTCCTCCTTTCCTCCATGACCTGTTGGGGAGTCTTTTGTGTTATAATCTGGTGAGAAAATTGCTATGGATGCTACATATCCAAACCTTTGTATATTTTAAGATTTATGATGGCTGCTCGATTACTGATTTTAATTGGGTCAATGGCATTCTCTTATGTATTTTAAATGTATTCTCACTCTTTTAGTATGTAAGTTTTTTGTTTGTAGGTTTTTTCGGTGGATGCTTATTTCTGTTGATTCTTCGGATGCTCAAGCCAATATTGTTCCTACGGATTGGTCATCATTTTTTGCAGGAAGTTCGTGCTGAATTTTGATGCCTTGATCTTCCTTTTTTGGGTGTTGTTTTCTTGCAGCCCTAGTATGTTATTAGATATTTTTGTAACTTTTAGTATAAGGAATCAGCAGCTTTTAGATTTTATTTTTTAGCTCTTTTGAACATTAGAAAGTTAGATGTTCCTTTTAAGGGCTTTGTAATCCTATTTTTTGTATTAACGCGTAGACCCCTCTATGGGTTTTAACAAAAAAAAAAAAAACCATGGAAAACGGGAATGGCAAGCTCCTCACCATCGAGTTCAAGAATCAATATGGGCGGAATGCTGAGCGGCAGATGAACGGGCGTATAGGATTCCTGCGAATTAAGGGACAGATGAGAGAACATTAAGTTTTCTTAAGTTTTCAGGCTATTTGATCAGAAATCTACAAATCAATTCCATTGTTTATTGGACCTCGCAGTTCCAAAGAACCGGAATCCATTCACAAGTCTAACAGTTATATTAGAAATTGGTTTTTAAAATAAATTCAACCTGTCTGCTGACAGATTCATGATTCAACTTATTGAATCGGCCTGACAAATTAATTTTTAAAAACATGCTTTTAATAGCACTATATTTAAGCTTTATTTTTTTATTAATGAATTAAACGAGTGTAAATAAAAAGAAATGAAAATGATAAAAATAATTTATTTCAAATTAGTTTTCAAGAAATTGAATTTCTAATTTTTGTAATGCCATATAGAAGTAATGATAATTTGATAAAATTTTCTTTCCATTTTCACATGCCTTGTAGATTTATGTAAGGAAATTTAATTTGTATATTTACCATTATATATATATATATATATATATAATATATATATATATATATATATATCGGAAGAATACATAAAAAGTATTTAGTTTCAGATAAATTGTTTATATAATATAAAATTAAGATAGTAATAAATATTTATAAAATTCAAATTTTTAGATATATAAATACATCAGAACTCATCTATATGCATGGAAGTCCCTTAAATTTAATTAATAAAGTATCATATGAAAATCAAAATACATGTAGACCTTTGAATCCCTTCAAATCGAGCATGCTATCGCTGCTTGGGCAAACTACAGAGACGCAGTAATTTTTGTTTTACAAAGATTGATCTCCCTCCGCTGCTACCCCAAAGATTCAAGCATTCAATCAAATCTAGTCTTCTTGTTTGAGTCGCCGGCGTTCTTCTATGCGTTCCCTTCCTCTAGCTCCATTGACGAGCGCACGCGCATCGCTCTCCCCACTGGTCCAGCCGTGCTCGGCGTGCAGTGGGCGCTGATACGCATGCTTGGCGTCCTCAAGGGAGACAGAGAGCGGGCGCTGATTCTCAGACCAAGAGGAGAGAGAGAGTCGGGGGAAAAATCCCTACCACCGATCGACGTGATTGATAGTAATACCCCACTAAGGATTTGACCGCATCGACTCATCTGCTCTTAAGATTTGTCTTTGCAAAGAAACGAATTATGTGTACAAGCAAAAAGCTAAATCAATGGCTTATTAACCCGTCTACGCCGCCCATCAATCGCGGGTACCGTCAGAGTTGGCATTCAGTGAATGACTTGTCACACCAGCAGGAGAAATGGAGAGAGAAGACAAAAATGGAAGGTGGCGGCCGGCCGCCATTCTGCAAGAAGAAGCAACTGAGGTTAAGAACGGGCCACTGGCTCACTATTGAAGAACGTCTTCGTCTTTTGAAGTCAGTATATATATTATATATATATATATATATATATAATATATATATATCACTGTGATTTTGTTGCATTTTTTTTAATTGAGTTTATATCTTAATTTAACGCGTAGGCGCTGTAAAATTCACGCATAGGTCTGCTGATTGGTTAAAAAATAAAAAAAAATAAAAACTGGAAGAAGAATTCTATTTTTCTTCAAATTGGATTTAATTATTATGAGGAGTTAGTTTGTCTTAAGAAGTTGAATTAATGCTTATTTTATAGCTTTTCAATAAAAAATAACGATATTCTATGCTTTTTTAATCCTTTCAAATCTATTTAAAGTTAAAATATTAATAGAAAATAAATTATTCAAAATACTAATATATATATATATATATATATATATATAATAGATTTCATGTTCATCATGCGCTGTTTGTGGCACTTTATTGCTATTGTGAAATGGGATAATTAATAAAAAAGTTAAAATTTCGTCACTATTGTCTAACAGGCCTAAATTTGATTCATAATTATTCTTAATATTATTCCAAATAGAAAAATAATTCATAGTTAGACTTCGATGGTTTAGAGCTTGTAGTCGCGTGATCGTGGTTGTATGATGATGTTTACATGATTACTATTGGGCCATGTGGATGAGCAACAATGGTATGCTGATGCGGTTTGAAAAACTTTTGGTTGTTGACGGTGATCACCGACTTTGAATATGAGTAAGAGCTCTAGAATTTTTAAGTCTCTAATTTCTTGATAAGGTTTATGTGTAATACTCAAGAATTAATTTTTGAGGAATTGTCTATTTACTTCTAATTAATTAATCTAACATAGTCATAAATTTTATTTGACTAAATAGAAACCAATGGATGCAATCTCTAAATTAATTTCTTCATTTCACAATTTCATTCATTTCCTAAAACATATATACAACAGTGAAAACGTCAATCAATATATCAATCAGTCTTTTTAAACTCCTTACTACAAAAGAATAAACCAAAATACAGAATAAAATTAGAAAACTTAGGAATGCCTAACCTGTCTCACTCCATTGGATTATGTCCCCTTCTTGAAAATATATTAAAACTATGCATCGAGCTAACAACTCTGTAGGTTCCTATAACCTACAACTACACCCAATACAAGATAGTGGAAATAGTATGAATGTAATTATTCAATTAATATCAATATAAATATAAGAATAAACATAAGTATGAACATATAATTATAAATGCATGTAGCAATCAATATGAACAATATCATATCATATGACCAATAAAATCAACCAACCAATGCAAGATAGTGGAAATAGTATGAATGTAATCATTCAATTAATATCAGTATAAATATAAGAATAAACATAAGTATGAACATATAATTATAAATGAATCAATTAATATAAACAATATCATATCATATGACCAATAAAATCAAGGCAATTGTATATCTTATAACCAGAGATCAGTAGCCATCCAAAGGATTAGTAGGCTCTACCTTTCCTATGTCTATCACATACAAAATATTTTTTATATTGGTTTATGGAATCAATACATTATACATAGAAGGGGCCTACGTGTTAATCATAAAGAAAAAAAAAGATTACAAGCCCTAAAAGGGACAAATGCTCACAATTACTCAGAGAGTTATAATCAAAATCAAAATACAATCTTAATAAGCTAATGATCCCACTAAGAATACAATAACAAAAACGAACAAAAGGAAAAATAGACATAGGATGGAACCCGCAGAGGAGATAACAGAGTTGTAAATCAGCAAAATAACCCTAGAAGAAGACAACATCAACCAACGAAACTCCATCAACAAGAACAAGCATCAACACTAGATAAAATACAAACCATGCCATCCAAAACTAAATCCCAAGATGAAATCCACATTCAAAATTTGCAGGTTAAGAAAAACCTCCAAATAAAAACCAAATAAGCACAACTTCAAAAAAGAAGCATAACTACCACCAAGAGAGGAGAAGAATCGCCAAAGAACTAATAAATAAATAGTCAAATCCCTCAAAACAAGGCACCAGAAGTAGCAAAGCACAATACCAAAGGGGCTAAAACTCAATACCTGGAAGACTAAAACCAAACTCCCCAACAACTTAACCAAAACGACCCAACCACAAACAAGCAAGAACATTTGAGCCTAGAACCAAAACAAAAAATCCACAACCTACCAAAAGTCTCAAAAAGGGCCCTTGGAACAAAGAACCCAAGCCGCTAAAGACAACCCAACAAGTAACATTCCATAAGAAAACCAACACCGAATAAGACACCCCAAAAATAGAAAAACCCTACCCCATTTAGAAAAAATAGAAATATAAATAAAACATTTTAAGTAGGATTAAAACGTGCTTTTAATCTATTAAATCTACCTTCATAGTACTTAAATTTTTGCACCAAATTTGTTTTTTTTTTCTTCTTATTTTTCATACCTATAACCGTGGAGAAACTATTATTAAATCTTGCACAACTTTTAAATCATTATCATCTTAAAAAATATTACAAAGACCATCATTAACCTCCCCAACACCCTTGTTAGCCCCCAAATGATTATAGGGGCTCAACTAGTCAAAATGATTAATAGGATTCTCAACGGAATGCAAATCTAAATGTTGATTCCCACCACCCAATTTTATTAATGTGTTAATAGAAAAAGGAGAACAAAATATTTTAATTAATGGGACAATATTAGAAATATCCAAACCACCATGAACAAGAACATGAACATCCACAAGATAAGAAAGATTATAATTTTGAGCTCCTATTCAAGATAATGATTCCCATCAACATCTAAATAAGAGACCACTTTAAACATGTTATTACTAACCCCATGATAAACATATTCCTTAGTAGGAGAAAGAGTTAGTTGATTACCAAAAATATAAATAATTGGAACAAAAATAGGATTAACAACTGTAGCATTAATATAGCTCATGATTTCCTCCACAACAAAAGTATTAGCAAAAAAGACGTTGTCATCATGTGGTGCTAACCTAACATTTTTCTTAGCAACAGTAGTCACAAGTTTGGGAGAAACCATCAAATCCTTTTCTAAGTGAGTCTGAAGGCTAAAAAAAATCATTTTTTAGATGACCTGGAGTTTTGCAGTGTTAAAAAGAAATGAGGGAACCCCTCCATCTCGACATATTGAATATACCTAAGTTTTTAATCCCAAGCCACACTCTATCGGGATATCATTTTGATGTATCTTATTCCACCATAACATGAGCAACCAAGGGTTAAGACCCATTTGACATAATATTATCAATTTTAAGACGATGACCAGATGATCCCAATTCATGTAATGGAAGGGAAAAAAATAAATGGGGTCGAAGATTTGGGAAAGAAACCCAAAAGTAAGGATGATGGGCGAGTCCATAAAAATGTCAAAATAAATGAGCATTCGATCAATTTCATAGATTAATTATTCACAAATTAAGATAAATGGGTTATAACTTTGTACAATCCATGTAATTTATGAATTTAATCCACACATGCCTTAGATCTAAGAGAGTAATTGAAATCACCGCTCAGATTAAGATTAAATAAAAATTTTAAAATTGAGTCCAGACTAGGTCTACGATTAAGAAATTTACCAATGAATGCATGAGAATTTAAAAGGGGATTCAAGAAAAAGAATCATATCTCCAAAAACTTGAAGTGATGGCAACCTGTGATGGGTTGAAGTTTTGAGATAAAAAAAACCACCATAGATGGGGCACCTTAATTAAGGGCCTCAATAAAAGGGAGAGAATTCATTTTACTATTTAAAAAGCATGATCATTTAACTAAATATTATTAACTACCATTCAAACCATAGGAACAGTCAAGGGTGGAAATATCATGATTAAAAAGCAAGAACACTTGAGAAAATCATAGAAAAGGAATAAACCCTAGACTACCCAAGGTCAAGAGGAAAATAAACATAAAAGAAAGGGAAAATAGGAACTCCCCTTAACATATGATGCAGAAAGAGGCAATAGGCTCGAGTAGAACTACTCTGATTTTGATTAAGAAATAGGGGAGATGACTAGGGTGAATCTCTAATACAACACATGTTATATGTGTAGAAGAACATGTATACACTCATTATTGCAAACTTAATCCGAGCACTATAATTTTGATGATAAAAAATATTTTTATATCTTTTACTACTTTATCCTATTTCTATGATATTTTGTTTTACTTTTGTTTGTGCTAATGTTTTGGGAAGTTATTCCACCATTCACTTGCAATTTTGATCAGCTCAAGACTAGGTAGCCTAGGGTTACAGTCAATTTTCATTTTATTATATATTTTATCCTTTCTTAAGTCATATCATGTAATTGGGTGGATATCATTGCTGAACAATCTTGCACATATACAGGGGAGAGAGAAAAATACTTTTTGAGAAAGTTTTTTTTACGATATTGTATTGTATGATTTTGGTTTATGCTATATGAACTTTCTTTGTATTTTATGATTTTAATTCATTTTATATGATTCAATATGTTTTGTCAAAGCCCTAGCTACTAGAGGTTAAGGAAGATACAAATTATGTATTGATTATATAGTATATGATTTGGTTTGTATTATACACCCTAATTAAAATCTTTCTTAATTGATAACTTAATATTAGACAATCAAATCAAGGATAATTATTATGACCAATCATATTATACGATATAGTTTGCACTGTACGATTACTCATGTAAAAATTATTCATCCCAGAGATTGTAATAAATAAAATCTATGATTTCTAGACTTATTATGTTATATGATGTCCACAATCTTGAATGTTCAACATATTACAAATCTGATTTTATAGATTAGAATTTTGCTGATAGCAAATATTCATATTTTTTCTACGATTATCTTGCCTACTATCATTTCAAGTCCATAAGATCAAGTGCAACTCAAGCCAGCTCATGATTAGGTAGATTAGGTCTGAGTTAGTTTATAATTTTTTTCTCTTTCTTGAGTCTATTATAAACAATGAGGTTCTTGATGCTAAGTAACCTTGCACACACACATGGGGGAAAATTTCTATCTGTTGGATAGAGTTCTTTATTTTAATCACATCATCCGGGATGATCCAAAAATCATCCTGGACGATCTGCTAAAAATAGAAACTCTAATTAGGGTATCTTGGTTAAGGGTGTCATCATTAAACTCATCGTCCTAGATGATATTTGTATCGATCGGGATGATAGGCTTAAATCAGGAAGAATCAACTACCATATCTATTTATGTATTATTTATTTTTGAATATCATCCAGGACATTATCTAGGATGATGCATTATAATTATGCCTAAATTAATCTACTTATTAAGGAAAGCAATTAAAGTTTTGATTACTTAATCCAATAATCTTAGATGATTGCAGGATTGGACAAAACGATCAGTTCAAAATACTTTAGTTGTTCCTAGACAGTCTTCATCAGCCAGTTTAGTTCAGGGCGATTATCTTGATAATTTTCATAGATTTGAACTAATCACCTGGGACGTCCTTTTATAATGATTATCTGGTTGATATTTAATGATTTGTACTGATCAAACATGATGATATTATATCGGCCTGGATGATATGAATAAAAATCATCTAATTATCCCAAACAGTCTGGGCTGATTGAGCAAAATTTATGCTAATCGTCAATGATAATATGTATATCGTCCTGGATGATAAAGTCAGTTTATATAAAATAAGAGCTATTCTAAAACTCTTCTATTTAAGAGCTCTTATTTTTCCCAAGGCTCATTTTTTACTTCTGTCTTGACCTGAGAGAGCTTAGAGGAGAGGAGAAAAAGGGAGAGAGAGAGAGAGAGGATCATGTGAGGGGTGTTTATGAGGGGCTTCGCAAAGGTTGCTCCAAGAAAGGATCCATGTTTTCTTCTCCGATTGTTGTCCCTTATTCTTGGAGGTTTGAGAGAGGTTCACTTCATCAATCGATCAAGGTTCTTTGCCTACTTCAGGAGGAAACAAAAGGAATTAGGTTTTCTCTGCCTCACTAGTGTCAGTGAAAATGAGGTTTTGTACTGGCTTCTCCACCTTGATGTGGGAGAAAAAGGAGAGTCATTGAGTTTAGTTCAATACTCAGAGGGCGCTTCCAGTGAGTGAACGTATGTTGAGTTGACCGAACCACTATAAATTTTTGTGTTCTTTTCTACTGCCTTTTTCCACAATTAATTTTTATATGATTTCCTTGTGGTGAATTTTAGTTTGGTTAAGATTTTCTTTTTTTGATTAAAAGATTTGTTTAAAATACCAATTCACCCCCCTCTTGGTTATATTGGACAAGTTCATAAGGGCTTAACATCACTAACGAACTTTCAAGTGGTATTAGAGCGTGATTTATAAAATTAAGTTTGAAATCTTTTTAAATTTTTATTCATGGCTAACTTTAGTAATCATAATATAATGGAAGGATATTCTATTATAAGTCCACCTTTGTTTTATAATATTTCTTTTGATTTTTGGAAAACTCATATGTCAATATTTTTATAATCGCTTGATTATCGTATGTGGATGCTTTTTAAAGAAGGTTATACATCACCTTCTAATGAACTTAAAATTACTTTTACAGAATAGATTTTTGGTGAAAGAGATTTAGCACAACTTAATGTAAAATGCTTGAACTATTTTTCTATGCTTTGAAATTTGAAAATTATATGTGTGTTTCAACTTGTGCAAATAGTATAGAAAATTGGGATAGATTGTGTGTAACTTATAAAGGAACCAATGAAGTTAAAAAATATGGATTGACTATTTTATTGCATGACTATGAAGTTTTTTGTATGAAATCTTCTAAATCAATTTCTGACATGTATATAAGGTTTACTCAAATTGCCACCTCATTGCATGCTTTAGAAAGAGAGCTAACTAATTATAAAATGATCAATAAATTTTTGAGATGCCTGTCTTCTTCTTTTGATGCTAAGATCATTGAAATTACTGAATCTAAAGATTTAAATACTTATTTTGTTGATAATTTACTTGGATCACTTATTGCTTATAACCAGGGGATGAATCAAGAAAATCTTGATGTATGTGAGAAAAAAAAGGAGAGAACTGTGGCACTAAAAGCCAACAACATGGATACTAGTTCTTCTGAATCTAAAAACGATAATGTAGCCTTCATCACTAAGCAATTTAAAAGCTTTTTAAGGAAAAATAGCATGTATCATCAGAAGTGAAAAAGGGATAAGGATGGTAAAAATTATAAAAGTTCTTTTGATGTTATTTGTTTTGAATGCAAGAAGCCTAGACATGTTAAAGCTGATTGTCCTATACTTAAGGAGCACCTAAGTAAGGAGAAGGGTGAGGAGAAACCTAAATAAAGGAAGGACAAGAAGCAGTCCAAAAAGCTTTCTAGGAAAATTTTTCATCTAACTCAACTGAGACTGAAGCTGAAGAGGAGATAACAATTTTGTGCTTAATGGGTGATCATCTTGATCAATATGATCTAGAAAAGGTATGTGAACCAACCTACGATCAATTATTTGAAATTTGTGAGAAAATGTATGCATCATATAAAAAACTTAAGAAAAAGCATGCTAATTTAAAATTACAGTTTTTGAATTTATAAAAACAGCATAAAAGTTTAAGCAAAGATCACACTCTGCTTGATAGCAGTCATATGTCTTTAAATAAAAAGAATTATGATTTGATTATTGAGCATAATTCTTTGAAAGCTTCATACACCTCTCTAGAATTTGATTTTAAAACTTATATTGAAGAATTTGAGTATAAAGAACACTATTTGAATGTTAATAATGCTATTTTAGAAATTGTTAAATTGAGGTTTAAAACTAAATTGAATATACTTGAGAGAAATTGGAATATATCAACACCTGATCTAAAGTCAAAACCTAGGAAGAGGCATTATAACCCATACAGATTAGTAAATCCTTTTCCCAGAGTTAGATGTTTTTCAAGTGAAATGCTAGGACATATTTCACACACTTGCATTATTCACCATAGTACACATTGGATATGGAGACTAAAAGTGCATGTTTTACAACATAATGCAAATGCATTGCATTCTTCTTTATATAAGAAGGAATCTAAACCTAATTAGGTTCCTAAATTTGACTGTTGATGATTTTTATCAGTGTGCTCTCACCAAAGACCTCATGAGAGCATATGATACTTGGACAGCAGAGGCTCACGGGTCATTTTTAATTTGACTGTTGATGATTTTTTAGTTGTTGCATCTCTGATGTTTTTATTTTCCTTTGAAATGATATTTTGTTTTGTTTTTTGGTTTTTAGAATTTTATATTTAATATCTAAACATCCCTAAATCAGTTAAAGGGAGAAACACCATTGATTGTTTCCCTCTCTCTAACCTCTTTTAATGGTGTAATTTTCTTTTCTAAATAAAAGTCGATCTCAAATTAACAATTGAACTTTGAAATAAAAGATCTTTTCTATCTTGTTATAATAATCTATCTTATATATAATGTTCAAAGATTTATATTACTTTCAAGTACTTTGAAATTTTGTTGTTGCATTTATCATATGATTTTAATTCTATTTTATGGTTTATTCTCCCCTTTATTAGAGAGTGAGTTTTTCTTTTCTAATATCTAGAAGATATACTCACAATTGAGAATATTTAAGAGTTTTAAAAAGGGATCTAGCTTACAAAAATAATAAACAAAAAAAAGTGGTCAATGATTTCAAAACAAAAGATACACAATGATCGCCAAAAATTAAAATATACACAAAGTGTATCAAAAATCAAAAGATGTACAAAGTGCGCCAATCAAATTGCTCGAGGTGATATACTTTTTCTAACGAGACAATTCGATTTTAGAATTTAATTTTAAGTCCCAAAGAAAACTAATATTTTTAAAATATGTTTTCAAAATTCCACGAACAGCATTAAATGAGCCCACAAAAAGAAAAAGCTTCCCTCTCTTTCAAAACCTTTAAATTTTATAAGAATTTATGTTTCGCTTGATATTATCAAAAGCTTGATTTCAAATTTCATGATTGTGAAAAATCACTTTGGTATATTATTCTATAAGATATTTTTTTAACCAAGTTTTGAACGAATCTCTTTCTATTATCCAATTGGTTTGTTTGGTGTTAGATCTCTTATTTTCAAAAGATGATTTTTCCCTAAGAGAAGTCCGAGCTAGGGTTAATAGGATCAGATATTTTACCATTTTTTTATTTCATCGATGTTAACTCATTGGTCTTACAAGTCCTTAAATTCAATCACTTGGAGAGTTTATTATATTCATATCTTATTTTAAAAAAAAATTTAAATATAAAAAAAAATTAAAATTACTTTTTATTTTTTGTTTTGTTTATTTATTTCTTCTTTTTCTGTCCTTTTTTTTTTAACTTTCTCTTTTACCTGTGTTGTAAAGTTTTTAGGCCTTTTCTGATCATCAATATCCATCATCTGAATTTAAACATTTTTGTCACATCATCCCGGATGATATTTATATTGTCCTAGACGATCGGTTCCACTCACTATGAATTTCTGTCCAAATATCTAATTTGACTTTTTCTGCTTCTGATTATACTAGATGATACTTTATTATCCTAGATGATCTGATCATATTTTGCTTCAATCATTTATGACCATCCTTGATAATTCTCTTCATGCTGGATGATGTTATTCACTCTTTGCTAAATTTATGGAAAATTGGTCTATACGATCCACATGCTTGTCCTGGACGATACACATGGCAATATACTTTAACACTTTAAATTTGGTATGTATGATCAATTATTGGTGATCGTTCCAGAAGATCCACCTATTTATCCTAGATGATGCACATGGTAATGTTTTAAACATTTTTAAATTCAGTCGAAATGATCCATTATTATGCATCATCCTGGACGATCCACCTAATAGGCAGAACGATCTTCTTTTTCAACGGTCGTCTGGCTTGACTCCTCAGGAAGATCGCATGTATCATATCGTCCCAGATGATATCTGATCATCCTAAATAACTTTATCGCTTTTCTGACCAATCATCCTGCACGCAATTATTGCACCTGATCGTCTAGGACTATTCCAAGATCATCCTAGATGATCCGACCAATTCTTTAAAATATGTGGATTTTAGCCATTTTTTCTCACACCCACTTCTTCTTTCAGCCTTGTACTTCCTATTCCAATGTTGTTCTTGATCATGGCAGGAGGAAAGTGATCTCGCCATCTTTTTGGGAGCTCCTTGAGGGTGACTCTGGACCCTCGGTTCATGGAAGCGGACGATCAAGCCGCCTACCAAAGGTACAAGATGGTTGGAATCATTATCTCCTTGATTGTCAACCCGAATATTCTCTCATATCCGATACTTGATCTGTTTGCTCACACCTCGTTGTGTTTTCTCCTTACTCTCTCTGTCCCATTCAACTTCGAGCTTCTTTTTGAATTTTTTGTCAGACTCCACATTAATTCTTCGTTCACTGCTCTTGGGTCCCATCGAGTTCACATATCAGGATTTTGTAGAACTTTTGCACCTTTCCACCATAGGGAACAAACTCCATATCCTCTGTTCTATTCCTGATTACGATTGGGCTCACTTTTACATTGGAGAGTCTATCACATTACTCAAAGATACTAGGATAATCCAGCATATCCTTCACATCTCAATTCTTCCTAAAGCTGGTGATCGCGTTCATATCACTCCTCTTTTTTCGATCACCACTTTTTATATTTTGTCTCACCGAGAATTTAATGCCACATATTTGATCTTTGTTACATTGAGCATTTGACCACTATTTGAGATCCAAGACATAGGAGGAAGCTAAATCTTGCTCTAGGATATATCATTGACTATGTCTTAGAATTAAAATATAACCTATAATATCCTACCCCACCAAATTTTCAACATACCTTCTAATCAAACAACTCCTTCCACATTCTTCATAGTACTCGTCTCCACCCGAGGCACGAGGAAGCTGAGGGAGCTGAGGAGGAGGTAGCTCTTGCACCTGCTTCTGCACCTATTCCTGCACCTAATCCGCTCTTCCAGCACTCTTAGCTGGATTAGTTAGTAGAGCAATTTGACTAGTGGGAGCATTGCTTCGAGGCGTATATTGCTGCGTAGGAGCAGTAATATACTAAGGACATTATTCGCCTGTAGCATCAGCAGGACCAGGATATGGCCTAGTTTGGAAAGCAGTTCGCCACTCTTTCGAATTACTCTCAGCCTTATCCACCTCTACCACCACTTCCTTCAGATGATCAGGGGCCATCGTTCTTTTAGTTTTTCTTTTATTTTAATTTTTTTATTGTAGTTTTATTCTATTTGGTAGTCTCTGCTTTTTCTTTTTTACTTTCCCTCTTCCTTTTTGTGATGTTAAAAGGAGGAGTACTTATTTGTACTATTTGTTCTATAGTTTGATTCTATTATTGAATAGTTGATCTATTTCCATTAAACTGTCTTGAACTGCTTTTTTTTTCCATCATCAAAAAGGGGGAGATTATTATAAATCTAATTTTATGGATTAGAATTGTAATGATAGTAATATTCATGTTTTTCTACGACTTCCTTGCCTACTAACATCTTAGGTCTATAAGATTGAGTGCAACTCAAGCCAGCTTAAGATTGGGTAGATTAGGTCTGAGTTAGTTTGTAATTTTTTCCCTTCCTTGAGTCTATTATAAATGATATGGTTTATGATGCTAAGTAACCTTGCAGACACACACATGGGGGAAAATTTCTATCTATTAGATAGAGTTATCTATTTTGATCACATTATCTGGGATGATCATAACATCGTCATGGATGATTTGTTAAAAATAGAAACCCTAATTAGGGCATCCTAGTTAAGGTAGTCGTCAATAAGATCATCATCCTGGAAGATATTTGTATCGGTTGGAACAATAGGCTCAAATCAAAAAGAATCAACCTCCAGGTTTTTTTAGGTATTATTTATTTTTGGACATCGTCCAGGATGATGCAACACAATTATACCTAAATTAATCTGCTTATCATGGAAAGAAATTAAGCTTTTGATTACTCAATCCAATCATCCTGGATGATCATAGGATCAGTCAGGACGATCAGTTTGAAAAACCGTAGTTATTCCTGGACGGTCTTCATCGGCCAACTGCCTTCAAGGTGAATGTCTATATGATTTTTACTGATTTGAACTAATCATCCAGGATGATCGTGTGATTGGCCTGGATGATCAAGCTATTTTTTTATCATCCAGACATCCTTTCAGAATAATTATCTGGATGATATTCAAGGATTTTTACTGATCATATAGAATGATATTATATTGGCCTATATGATATTAAAAAAATCATCTGATCATCACAAATTGTCTGGGTTGATTGAGCAAAATTTATGATGATCATCCAGGATGATATGTATATCATCCTAGACGATAAAGTGGTTTGTATAAAATAAGAGCTATTCTGAAACTCTTATATTTAAGAGCTCTTGTTCTACCCAAGAGCTCATCTTTTGCTACTGTCTTGACCTAAGAGAGACTAGAGGAGAGGGAGAGAGAGAGAGAGAGGATCTTGGGAGGGAGAGTTTTTGAGGGGTTTTAAAATGTTGCTCCATGCAAGGATCCAAGTTTTCTTCTCTGATTATTATCCCTTATTCTTAGAGGTTCACTTCAACAATCGATCAAGGTTCTCTGCCTGCTTCAGGAGGAAGCAAAAAGAGTTAGGTTCTCTGCCTCACTGGTGTCGGTGGAAAGGAGGTTTTGTACAGGCTTCTCTGCCTTGCATTAGAAATTTTTGTTTTCTTTTCTAATGCCTTTTTCTGCATTTAATTTCTACATTATTTCTTTGTGGTGAATTTTAGTTTGGTTAAGATTTTGTTTTTTGATTGAAAGTTTTTTAAAATACCAATTCACCCCCCCCCTCCCGCCCCTCTTGGTTAGCTTGGGCTAGTTCATAAGAGCTTAACATCCCTAATAAAATCTCACAATATTGTATAAAGTTGGCTATCCCAAAGATCATCCCAAATGAACAGAAGATATTTCTATAGTTTGTACCTTATGATATTTTAATCATACTATATGAAATGTTATAAAAGTTGAATATCTAATTTAAATAATCTTGATGAATAAGTTTGAATTATATTGATTATATTATAAGATATGTATATCGTACTGTACAAATAGAAGATGGATCTCTTGAAAATAAGGGTTTATTAAAGCCCAATATTTAAGATTTTCTAATACTCTTATTAGAAGATATTTTGCTATTTAGAATTTAGGAGAGAGAGTCATAAGGGGTGAAAAAGGAGAGCTTTATGAGCGAAGAAAGAGAGAAAGACATTTTGTGAGGGAAAAGTTATGAGGGATTCACAAGGTAGCTTAAAGGAAGAATCTTACCTTTTATCTACAAATGTCTGCATGGATTCTCTATTTCTTCGAAGAAGATGTTCTTTGGTAAAAATTGTAGTTCTTTGACTATCATCCTAAGGGTAAAAAAAGAGTTGTGGTTCTCTGACCATCACCAGGAGGGTGAAAATAGAGTTGTGGTTCTCTAACCATTACTAGGAGGGTGAAAATAGAGTTGGTGTTCTTTGCTTATAAAAGAGTCCCAGTTATCCTCCACACCATGAAACATCATCTATATAGGCTTCTCCACCTTATTATGGGAGCAAAGGAAGAGTCACTACTATTTAGTGTAATACTTAGAGAAGGGGTCTCCAAGGAGTGGACGTAGGTCAGGTTGACCAAACAACTCTAAATTCTGGTGTGTTCATTTTGATGTTTTTCTAAAATAATATGTGTGGTTGAAAAATCTATTTTATTTTGTATTATGAAATTTACTTTCTTTGTATATGTTGTATCAAATATCTTGTGTGGTTTGAAAAGTTTTTTTATAAGAAGTTTTTTACTATATAATTTTGAAAATAACTAATTCATTCCCCCCCCCCTCTTGATTAGCCTCGGGCTAGTTCTTTAGGATTTCATATATCTCACAAACTTTCTAAAATAAATGAATGGCTAACTTTGGAAATTAAAATACTTTAGAAGGATATTCAATCACATGAAAACCTCTATTTGATAATATACCATTTGATTTTTAGAAAATTTTCATATCCACTTTTAGTAAACTACATTAAAACTTAAATACCTTTTTTTGAATGGAGTCTTTGTGATAGAGATTTAGCCAAAGTAAATGTTAAATGCCTAAACTATTTCTTTCGTGCTTTGAAATTCGAAGATTATATGCGTGTATCTACCTATATTACTGGTAATGAAATTGGGGATAGATTATGCATTACTTAAGATGAAATAAGTGAAGTGAAATAATTTAGGTTAATTTTTTTTCCTATGAATATGAACTCTTTTATATAAAACCTATTAAATCTATATCTAAAATGCAATCTAGGTTTACACAAATCATTATATCCCTATATGCTTTTTTTTAAACAAAATGTTAAATGCATTAAAATCCCTATATGCTTTTGGTAAAGAATTATCAAATTATAAAAAAGTAAATAAGATTTTGCATTGTTTACCTTCTTCCTATAATGTAAAATTTATTACTATTACTAAATCCAAGAATCTGAATATTTTTTATTTTAATAACTTACTTGGATCACTCATTTCTAATGAGCAAGGAGTAGCCAAAGACAATGTGATACATGAGAAATAAAGAAGGAGAAAACTATAGCCTTAAAGGCTAATAATCCATATAGTTACTCGGATGGAGGGGAGGAATAAATTATAGTGATGACTCAATAGTTCAAAAGCTTTTTAAGGGAAAAGAAAAAGTGTCATCAGTAATATAGTAAAGGTAAAAAAATATAGAAATTCTAAATCTTCTAATGATATTCTCTGTTATGAATGCAGGAAACAAAGGCATCTTAAAATTGATTACCCAAATCACAAAGGTCACCAAAGCAAGGAGAATGTTGAAAAAAAAAAAGCAAAGTCCTGTAGAGATAAGGAAAGATCTTAGAAAGCATTTTTAGCTGACTCTGCATCCGATTCATCTTGAACATAAATAGAAGAGGAAGTGACAAATCTATACTTAATGTAAAATAGCTACTTGATCACTCTGATCAAGATGAGGCCTGTCAACTTTTATACGATAAATTACACTATGTTTCATAAGAGATTCATGATTCATATAGGAAATTAAAAAAGAAACACGCTAGCTTTAAAACTAAATGCTCGGTTCTATAAAAAAAAAAGGAAATGCTCAAAAAGGATAGTTCTGATTTAGATAAAGTTCATTGGCTTCACTATATGAGTTTGATGAATTGAATAAGAAATATAGTATTTTATCTAAAACACGTGATTCTTTGAAAGCATTGTATCTCAATTTAAAAAAATTATTTAAATAGTTAGAAGCATGTATTAACCTTTTAGATCTTAGTAAGCAATCTTTATAATTTTAAATTCCTTCTCATGAAAGTGCTAATAAATTTTTATTATAAAAAATAAAGGCTTTTCAAAATAAACATGTTCTTATGCACTCACCATGTCATGTATCACATAAACCTATAAATAGGAATCATAATTATAATAATTTAGCTAACCCATTTCCAATTGTTAGATGTTTTTCTTGTGGTATGTTAGGACACATTAGCCATACTTGCACTATTTATCATAGAACATACTTACTGTAGAGGCCAAAGTTACATCAAACACAGCTTGACATACATTATGATGATTTATCAAATTTCAAGAAGGGACCTAAACTCACTTGGGCTCCCAAAACTTTTCTTCAATGATCTTTGGATTTAAGGGCTCTCACAAAAGACTTAGTGGGAGCATATGGTTTTTGGGATCCATATTTATTTCCTAGCACTTGAAATTAGTCATTCATGAGCTTCACAACATATGTGTGTTATCTTGTATTTTTATTTATTTGTGACTTTATTTCAAATTTCTTTTTAGTACATAACTTGTTTTTATTTATGATTTTTTTTTTTGTTCTTTTGGCTTTGTTGTTATTGTTATTTATGATTTTGTCATGATCATCAAACAAACCACTTTACTGAACCTCACTATTTTTTCTACAAAATAATTTTTTTTTCCAATATCGTATTGTACAAACCACATTCACACTATATGATATGCACATCACTACTTTGATCACAACCTTTGATATAATGGATGAACCATATTGATTAAATGATTGATAATAGTACTGTACAAACACCTGTTCATACTATATGAACCTTTATGTCAAAAGTCTTTCTTGCTAACTCCTCGAGACAATATCCCTATCTCTAATCATCCCATTCGATGTTTGCTCGTATTATATTATCTGACAGACTTTTAACTGACCATATGGCTGAATTGATTTTTCACAATCATCCCATATGATTTCATGATCGTACTGTATGAGCCAGTGGAATTCAATTTAAACAGCCTTAATTCATTCAAATTCTTTAGGAAATCTTTATAATTCTACTTGCAATCCCAATCTGTGCAATGGTTAGTAGTGGAAAGTGTAGTCACCAAACCTAGGGTGCTTCTTGCTCTCGCAAGCCTACAGAGGATCTCTTTCTGATGAAGCCACCTATATCATATTCAGTAAATCCAAGATTAGTCCTTTCAGGCTTCTTAAATAATAGGCCTTAAACTTTTTGGTAATGAATCTATTCAATTCCACTGCACTTTAATTTCCTCATACTCTATCCTATCCTTTCCACTCTAAAATACTATACGAGTCCTTGAAAATTTTAGGATAATTGGTGGTGCCCTTGTTATGACTTCCCTTATTTGTTTTTAGAATGTTATAATAACCAAGGCGGACATAGGAATCCAACTTCAACTTAACAAACAAGGAAATAGACCCCTTATTATGGTCTCTAGATCTTATTATTACTAGAGTGCTATAAATCTTTTATTATAAAATGTTACTCTTAACTACCACCAACCCTTGGTTTGCACTCTAAATCAAAATGCTAGGGTTATCTTGTAGGTTTAGAGAACATCTATCATCCCTAAAGCTAGAGACAAGATAAACATCACTCCCTATTATCAATTATTACATACTTCATAATGGCTAACACCCAAATGAATGAAGCCCAAATTCTAATTAAGTATATCCAAAACCTCAATTCCATTCAACTCTCGGGCCATATATGAAAGCAAAACATTGCTCTAGGATTTGTGATTGGGTATATCTTAGAAAAAATACATAACATAATGTGTCCTGCTCCTTCCGAGTACACTCCAATCTTCTTCTCAGATGCCTCCTTTTGTATACTTTTTATAGGGAATAGGAGCCAGAAGACCCACTATTTGATGAAGAAGGATATGCTTCTCGTATAGCCAATCCTGTACATGTACCACCTCCTCACCACTACCCATATAAGGAGTTTATTTAATGATTTGACAGATTGGAGATTGTCTTAGATCAATAATAAACTCGATATGATAATCATATGGGTTGGTTCATGGAGCAATTTGGAAATATCCAATAGCAGTTCACGTCCATCCAACAGTAATACGACATATTTAGATGGTTCATCCAACCACCATCTGATTAGGATCCACCTTTATTCTAGTTTGTTTGTGTTGTAATTTTCTTTTTATGTCTATATTTTCCTTTTTTATTTTCTTATTTTGTTTCTATATCATTTTTTTTCCAGAACCTCTTACATGAGTTCATTTCAAGTAGTTTCTTATATTTTTGTTCCCTTTGCTTATGTAAATTTTTGTCAAGTAACATGTTGTTACTATTGATCGTACTATATAAATTATACTTGTGTTGTATGAACTAAATTGTACTATACAACTTATATCATACTGTACAAATGAACTCTTACTATAAAGCTCTTTTTTGGTAGTAATAAAATTACTTTTATTTTTACTTAAAGGTTAGATAAGAAATTGCTTACATGATTAAAACTGAAAGGATAAAAATTTATGAATTGACAAATACTCTCTTATTTCCTTTACATGTTAATTCCTAATGTGAACTTGTAAATATAAATCAAATTGCATTTCATATGGTTGAATTGAAAATATTTTCATTATACTACATTTTTATATCATGAATATATTCAATAATTTGATAAATGATATTTTTTTTCCATAAATTAGGCTATTTATCCCTATTAAAAATATCAAATTTTCTTTGTAGATTATTCCTCCCTATATAAGAGAGTGAGTTACTCTTCTCTTATATTTGAAAGATAATCTTTACAACTAGGATTCTTAAGGATTTAGAAAGGAAGCAATTTACAAAAAATTCAAAAGAAGTACAAAATTAGCCCAAAATCAAAAGATGCACAATGACTCCAAAAGTAAAAGATGCACTGTGTATCAAAAATAAAATATGTGCATTATACATCGAAAGCTGATAAAAGAGGCATAAAATGAGCATAAATTTATTTAGCTCTTCTTTCTGGTAAATCTTTAACTCATAGAAAATTTCAGTGTTTCATATTGTGTTTTATACTTGATTTTCAAAAATCTTTGTTTTTTTATCATCACTTTTACATTAATATTCTATTCGATATATTTCATTCAAATAGTCTAAAAAGTTTATGTTTCCCTATCTAATTATAAATTTTGAATTAGATTTTTGCTTAAATAAAAGATTTTATCCTGTGAAGATATTAAGTTGGGTGTGTAAACTCTAGAATCTAAATCCTTTAGCTGCAATAAAGTCAACACTTATCTTTTTTAATATTTTCAATTTGTAGTGTAAATTTATTATAATTTGGAAAATGGCCACAAGAGTTCTCATGTTTGTGATGTTTTTTCATTACCTTGAGCTGTTAATCATTTTGAGTCTATTCGTTTTATGAAATTCTTATTTCAATTTTATCTTCCTGTTATTTTTCCTCTTTTTTTTGATGTGAAAAGGGGAAGTAGTATTTGGTTGTTTATGTTTGTTATTATTGTTTGCATATTATTTTTTAAAAAAATTACACACCTTATTCTTATAATTGATTTTCATCAATGTGGGAGTTAAGAGGAAAGCAATTTTTAAAAAAATCTAAAAACAATAATGTTTACCATCATAAAAAAAGGGGGAAATTATTGTAAATCTAATCCAAGCACTATGATTTTGATGATAATAAATATTATTGTGTATGTTACTGCTTTATCCAATTTCTGTGATATTTTATTTTGCTTTTTTGACTACTAATATTTCAAAAAATAAGTTCATATTCACTTGCAATTCTAATCAGCTCAAGACTAAGTAGACTAGGGATACAGTTAATTTTCATTTTATTCTATATTTTCTCCTTTCTTGAGTCATATCATGTAATTCAAGGGATAACATTGCAGATCAACCTTGCAAATATGCAGGGGAGAGAGAAAAATGCTTTTTAATATAGCATTTTAAAGTATATCATATTGTACAATTTTTGTTTCATAATGTATGATTTTAATTTATATTGAATAATATGTTGTGCTCTATCAACTAATAGCCATAGGTTAAGGAAGATTCTAATTATGTGCTGATAGTACAATATGACTTGGTTCATACTGTACACTTTAATTAAATATTTCTTAATTAATCCCTTAATATCAGGTAATCAAATCATGGATAATTATTATGACCGATCATATTATATGATATTATTTGTACGTTGTCATTACTTATTTACAAAATTGGTTTTCCCAGAGATTATAATAAATAAAATCCATGATTTTTATACTAATCATTTGTATGATGTACAGAATCCTAGATGATCGATAGTATAAAAAGTTGGCCATCCCAAGGATCATCCCTATTGCAAATCTTATTTTAGGAATTATAATTTTGATGATAGGAAATATTACTAACACTTTTGTTTTTCTATGAATACCTTACCTACTAACGTTTTAGGTCCACAAGGTCAATTACAAATCAAGATAGCTCAAGATTGGGTAGATTAGAACTAAGTCAGAATGTAAACCATCGTTAATTATTTTTTACCTTTTCTTGAATCAATTGTAATAAAGTGGGTCCTGATGCTAAGTAACCTTATACACACACACACTTATGGAAAAGTTTTGTCTATTTTTTAGAGTTTTTTATTTTTGCTCACATCATTCGGGATGATCCCAAATCATCTTGGATGATAAGTTAGAAATAGAAATCCTAATTAGGGCATCTTGGATAAGGTAGGCACAATTAAGCAAATCATCCTGGATGATATTAGCATCATCAGGGACGATAGGCTCAAATCAGAAATATCAGCCGCTAGATCTGTTTAGGCATATTTTATATTTGGACATCATCCACGACATCGTCCTGGAAGATGCATTATAATTGTCTAAATTAGTTTGGTAATTAGGGAAAGAAATTAAGGTTTGATTGCTCAAATAAGTCTTCCAGGACAATCACAGTATCGTATGGGATGATCAGTTAAACAAACCTTAGGACGATCACAGTATCGTATGGGATGATCAGTTAAACAAACCTTAGTTTCTTCATGGATGATCAGGGCGATGTTCTGGATGATTTGTATTATTTTGCACTATTAATTTGGGATGATCCCAAATTGTCCTGGACAATCAGTTATTTTTCCACCATTTAGACATGTAATCATGTCGATATACTAGATGATATTTTTTATTTTGAACTAATCATCAAGGATGATTGTGAAATCATCCTGGAAGATTAGTTTAGTTTTTCATCATCCAAACACACAATCAGGGCAATGTTCTGGATGATACTCAATGTTTTTAACTAATCGTATCGGACAATTTGTCGATCATCATGGATGATTATGTCAGTTTGTTGCAATTAAGAGCAAATTTAAAGCTCTTCTATATAAGTCCTCTTGTTTACCAAAGATTGGATCTTTTGCTACTATCTTAAACTGAGAGATCCAAGAGGAGAGGGAGAGGTTTGGAGAGAGAGAGAGAGGATCTTGTGAGGGGGAGTTTGTGAGCGATTTCACAAAGGTTTCTCCAAGCAAGGATCTGAGACATCTTCTTTAATCATCATCCTTGGTTCCTTAGAGTTTCAATAGAGGTCTACTTCAGTAATTAATCGAGGTTCTCTGCCTACTTCAAGAGGAAGAAAAAAGAGTGGGGTTCTCTGCCTGCATTAGAAGGAAGCGAAAGGAGTTGGGTTCTCTCCCTCAATGGAGTCAGTGGAAAGGAGGTTTGTATAGACTTCTCCGCCTTGCTGTGGGAGAAAAAGGAGAGTCATTGAGTTTAGTACAATACCTTAAGGAGAGGCTCCAGGGTGTGGACGTAGGTCAAGTTGACTGAACCACTATAAATTTCTATGTATTCCTTCTTACTATTTCTCTGCATTTAATTTCCACACTTTGATTTTCATGTGGTGAATTTTGGTTTGGTTTAAGATTGTGTTTTTGACTAAGAAATTTTTAAAACACCAATTCATTCTCCCACTTGGTTAGCCTCAGGTTAGTTCATAAGGGCTTAATATCCCTAACAAACTATAAATCCTAAACGAGCAGAAATAATTTCTACAATTCATACTCTACGATGTTTTGATCGTAATGTACAAATGTTATAAAAGTTGAATAGCTCGTATGAATAATCTTGCTGGTTGAGTATTAATTACGTTGATCGTACTATATGATATGTGTATCGTACTACATAAATAGAAACTAGATCTTTTGAAAATTAGGGTTTCTTGAAGCCCACTACATAAGGTTTTATAGTACTCCTACTAGATGATCATTAGTTGCTTAAACTTCAACAGAGAAACCCTTAAGGGAGAAAGGAAGGAGAGTTTTGTGAGAGAAGAGAGGGAGAATTTATGAGGGAGAAGTTGTGTGGGGATTCACAAGATTGCTCGAAGAAAAATCTTGCTTAGTATCTACAAGAGTCTATCTAGATTCTAAATGGTTCTTGAAAAAAAAGTTCTTCAGCAAAGATCATGGTTCTATGACCATCACCTAAATTCTAAAAATAGAGTAATGGTACTCTAACCATTACTAGGATGGTGAAAATCGAGTTGTGGTTCTCTGACCATCATTAAGAGGGTGAAAAAAAAGTTGTGGCTCTCTAGCCATGAGGGTGAAAATAGAGTTTAGGTTCTCTACTATACCAGGGAGGTGAAACATCATCTCAACAGGCTTCTCCACCTTGTTATTGGAGCAAAAAGAGAGTCACTACTGTTTACTGCAATACTTGGACAGGAAGTCACCAAGGAGTGGATGTAAGTCAGGTTGACCGAAACACTAGAAATTTTCATGTGTCCATTTTGATTATTTTTTGCATTTTATTTTATATAATTATATGTGTGGTTGAAAAACTTATTTTATTTCATTTTTTTGAAATTTCTTTTTTTCATATCAACTATATTGATTATCATGTGTGGGTTAAATTTTTTTTAAGAAGTTCTTTTTACTAAATAATTTTTGAAAGTTCGTAAGGGATGTTAGGCCCTATGAACTAGCCCAAGGCTAATTAAAAGAGAGAGGTGAATTGGTAAAGAAGAATCTTTAAATCAAAACACAAACCAAAACCAATATCACCACAAAAAAAACTAAATGCGGAAATTAAATGCAGAAGTAATAAAGAAATAACACATCGGATTTATAGTGGTTGGGTCAAACCTTGACCTACGTCCACTCCTTGGAGGCACCCTCCAAGTATTGCACTACAAACGTGTCTCTCCTTTAGCCCCCACAACTAGGTAGAGAAGCCCTTACAAAATCACTTCCACCTTCCCCGGTGCGGCGGAGTCGCCGGGTCCTTTGACACCAAAGAGATCTTTTTTTTTGGTGAACTTCGCTCAAGACAAGCATTGAATCCGGTGGTATTAAGGTGCAAGACTTTCAGAGCAACCGTGTGGAATCCCCCTCCACACTCCCTTGAGTCCCCCCTCACAGGATCTTCTCCCTCTTAGACTTCACCTGTTCCTCACTCCCTTTCAATCTTTCTCTTCAAGTTCCCCCCAAAAGAACGAAGCTATAATGGCTGCCAAAGATACTTACAAAGTGTCATGTTATAACTTAAATAGAAGAGCTAAAAATGAGCCCATTAATGCAAGTTGCCAACATTATCGTCCAGGACGATAGTAATATCGTCATGTACGATCAGTACAATTTAAGTCCAATCGGTTGGGATTATTTAAAACGATCAGAAGAAATTTTTTCTTATCATCCAGGACAATAATATATCATCCTGGATGATCAGTATAAATTGTGGCATATAATCCTAAACATCGCCTTGAAAAAGAGTTGTCTGATGTCCAATCATCCAGCATATCGTCCAGGATGATCTGGCGATCGTCCAGGTCGATCTGGTGATCGTCCAGGTCAATTTGATCATGCAATCAAGTCATAATTTCTTTCCTTAAATTCCAGAGAAATTTTGGAAAAATTGTCCTGGATCGTCCTAGATGATATTTAATAGTCCTGGACGATCCTCTGGATGATGTCCAAAAATAAGTAATTCCTAAATAGATATGGCGGAAGATTATTTCTATTTTGAGCCTATCCTCTTGGCCGATACAAAATTGTCATGGATAATGTTTTTGGCATAATGACGGTTGCTTTAATGAGGACGCCCTAATTAGGGTTTCTGCTTTTGAACTGATCGTCCAGAACCATATAAAATCATCCCGGACGATGTTACCAAAAATAGTAAACTCTAAGGAACAGTCAGAAATCTTCCAAGTTACAAAGCATCAGGAGACACACCAAATACAATAGACTCAAGAAAGGAAAAAGGGTACAAACTTACTCAGACCTAGTCTACCCAATCTTGAGCTGGTTCCAAATTGCAGTCTGATCATGTTGACCTGAAATGTCAGTAGATAAGGAAGTCGTTGAGAAATAAGAGCGTTTTCTATCATCAAAATGATAAACCATGAAAATAGATCCGCAACAATTTTTAAAATAATAGTTCATATGGTTATGCTACTTCTTTAGTGTTTCATAGCCCTCATGAACACTCACTCACCTATATTATATAAATGTTATACAATATCTATATTATGCAAGTATATTATGTTCCTATCAGTGCATCATTCCACATATCAATTTTATCATTCATATAAACCTTATTTGTATGGTTATATGTGGATGAATGTCATATAATATCAATATTATATATAGTACATATTATATTTATGATATAATTCATACGAATCATATCCTTTGTATTGATCTTATCATTTATATCATGTACATATATCATCCATGTATGGTAGTGCCATATATATTTATAAGTATTGTATGAAAGATAAGATATTTGGCTATATGTATTATTTCTCCTATACTAGTCCTATCGACCAACACTAATAAGAATCTGTCTTAATCATATCAAACTATTTTTTACAATAATCAATCTCATATTATATATCACAAGTCATCAATAAGGTGACTATAATATAAGAAGTGGTGACTTCCTCTCTTTCAACATATCATATCATATAAACCAGTCTTCTAAAACATTTTTTTAATATCACTTAGGATTACATCATAAATCTTATTTAAAAGAAAACCCGTCAACCAACCCTACTTTATTGAGAAACATCCCTCCAACCAAACTAAATTAGGCAATTATTTTTAGTCTACCTTTATTTCTTTTACAAATATTTCATATCCTATAAATCATAATCACAAATATTATATATGTTTAATGCAATTATCATTATACCCATTAGTATACTAGTAGTAACCAAAAGATGGATGTTAAACTAAATGAATAAAAAATATGTGCATGTCATATATTTCATATCTAAATGATGTGCATTGACTCCCAAGCATTTTATAACAAATATTATACTACTCATTTGACTTACAATGACATATAAGTCAATCTATCCCTTGAAATTGAATATTAATTAATTAAAATGCTTAGGATGATAAATCTTATCAGATACAGAGAGTTACATCTTCAAAAATTACTATAATGAGATATATTTCATTTTAATTAAATTTAGGAGAGATAAAATTCAAGAAATTAATATCTCCAAAAAATAGAAATAAGATTCACAGTAACCCCAATTAGAATACCTTTTTCACTAAACTAGTAGACAAAAATAAGACATAATGACTTTTTCTTTTCTCTCTCCTCCTCTCTCCCCCTTTCTCCTCTCTTTTCTCTTCCAACCAAGAAATAATGAAGAGGAGGGATGGCTATGGGGTTTAATTAATTAGATTGATATATTTTAATATGAAAAAGTGAAGCTTCAAACCTAGCATCACGATATTCAACTCCTCCAGCACTGCTATGCTCCCAAAAAATCTTCTAAATTCTCCCTATTTCTCTTTGCCAGATACCAGCATTATAGCCACTAGGCACCATAAATCACACACTAATCCCTATTTTTTTCCATTTTCTAAAATATCAAAGCTGCGGTTTCTCCAACCCCAATACGAAAAACTTGTAGAATAATTTTTAAAATTTGAAAATTATGCTATTATAATCTACCCACCTTAAAAAAAATATATCATCTTCAACATTTCCCATTATAGACCACTAATAGTTTTTATTAAATTACTTATCACTGGTCACATCAATCATCAATCAAATTATATATTCAATCATTCGCACCTATATGCATTTAAATTAGTAGGAATATAATATTCCATATAAGGCAATGAACATTAATAAAAATTTGATATCTTCACATTCAAAATAGAAACTATACCAATAGAACTTTCAAGTGTATCTCATACTTCCTATTAATTCAAGTAATGTACCCTTGATTGTGTTGGGGGTGGTGTCATGACTAATGGTGTGGTCTACCTCTATCTCTCACTCATATTCCTTCTAGTTTTTTTGCTCGATAACTTTTGACTAGACATTCTAAATATTATCATTCTCTATTCTTGTGTAATAACAAATAAATATAAAAAGTGTTAAGAACTCAGAATTCTTTTTTAAATTATAGTGTAGTGGCACTATGCCATTGAGTACTAAGGCACTGGTTCTTGAAGCACAGTGGTACCCATAATGGCCAATACGGTATTGAAGTCTCTGTTCTATAATAACTTTATATTTTGCATGATGTGTTATATGATAACACTGTGGTACTACCTAAGAAAAACTATATATTTATATACAATATATATATATATATATATTATATATATATATATAATATATATATATATAATATATATCTCTGTGTGTGTCGTCCACACACCATTGAATCTTATCGAGCAAGAAAATGGGAGAAGAGTGGGAGGTAAGGATGTGAGAGAAAAGAGAAAAGTTAATTTTTTACTATCAAATCACGTTGTTGTTTTTATAAAATTTCTTAGATTGAGGTAAGTGACTCAAATCCTATCTTTGTTTTCAAATATTTTGATTTTGACCTCTAGATTTTCCACAAAACTAATTTTATTGTGTTTTTTAATTTTTTGAACTTTCACAATATAAATTTTTGTATGTTATTCTATTAAATGTTCTAGACATTTTCATTATAATATTTTTTAATTTTGTGAGGTAAAATGAAAGATATTATATTTTGCATAAATCTTTCTAAATAGAAACTTTTTGTTTAATATATGTGTATTGGTAAAATAATCATTGGGAATGAATACTGGTATGTGGTTGAGTAATAATTGTTCATAATTACTATTATAAAATACTATGTTAAAAAATACTGTGATTATACAATGTGTGAAGATAAGTAAAAGCTTGTTTCACTGATATCGTCTTGAGAGTGATTGACCTCTACAGGATGGTTGGAGTAGATTTTCCTTTAAATAATGTGATTTGGTGTTATCTTCTACTAATTCACATGATTCATTGATTGGGAGTTATAAGAAGTTATTTTTATATTGACTAGCAAGGAGTGACTATTCTAATTATTAAGCCAACATTTTCTTAACAACTAACTTATTACTAGAAAAATACCACCTTATAAGGACTCTATACATGTTTAGTGTGATTACTAAAATGCACATTGCTAATTCATTATCAGTGTTCAACTTTACTATTTCAACCTCTATTTTTTATCACTATATAGATTGAATATTACTTAGATTATACTATTATAATATTACTATCATCGTGATATGTTGATGAATCATTGATTTAAATACTAATTCATTAATACTACAACTAGTTATTAATCCACTATCACCAATAATGGAATATATGGACCTTGTGATTATGGTTTAATTTTCGTACTAAATATATGGACCTTGTGAGAGAAACTCCTGTGTAATTCAAATTTTCTATTCCTGGTTTTTGTTCCTGCTTCTCATGAAGGACGGTGGAAGATGGCGGTGGAGGGTCGCCGGCCTTCCCGGGCTCCGGCGACTAGACCTCCGTCCTTTATTGGCAATTCGAAGATCAACCTGAAGATTAACGAGGTGTTTTCGTCCCCACAACACCTTGATGATCGCTTGAAGAAAGTGAATGTTCCATTGGTGATTAGAGAAGTCTCTGAAGTAGGGCGAAGAAAAATCATTTATGTAGAAGTCAAAGGCAAAGGAGTGGATGTTTCTGAAGCAAATATTACTCCAGGCTCTGAGAAATTTTTGTCTGTTTCAAATACGGTGGATCCCGAAGCTTCCTCCTCTGGGATGAAAATCTTTGTAAATAGATTTGTAAATTCTAATATTAACTCAGGCAATGAGTTAAAGTTGGATTATGTGAAGCTGGGTATCAACAATATTCAGGAGGTGGTGAATAAAGATAACATGTCTGCTGTGGATAAGGTGGTTTCTAAAATGCCAACTTCTTCTGATAGAATTGGAATCAATAATCCCTGGAGTAACAAGTCGTATATAAAAATTAATTTTAAAGAGGATGAAATGGTGTTATCTGATGATGGTATAGATGTAAGGTTGAATGAAGAACTTGAATTTAAGAATTTTGAGAAACTTTCGAATTCTGTAGTGATAAAGGTGTTTGGCAGAGAAATTGCGTCTCATCTGGTAGCTTGGGAGATAAGAAGACAATGGAGTCACTTGGGCCAATTTCATTTTACCACTCTAGGAAAAGGGTGGTTCTTATGTTCGTTTCAATCAGAGTAGATGATGGAAGTAGCACTATCAGGAGGACCATGGTTTATTAATGGACACATTGTGGGTATGGATAGGTGGTCCACTGAATTTTCAGCAAATTCTATGAAGGGTCTAACCTCTCCCATTTGGATTAGAATGCCTAACTTACCTTTACAATATTGGGATGAAGTTAACATAGCAAGGATTGCTTCTAGAATTGTTATCCGATTAATGATGGATGAGAATCTATTCCAGTGGGGAAGGAGGGAATTCGCTAGAGTTTGTGTTCGGGTGAAACTTGACCAACCCCTTCCCTTGGGAATTTGGGTGGATAGCATTTCGAAAAGGTTCTACCAAAAAGTAGAATATGAGAAGGTGGCCAACCTTTGCTTTGAATGTGGTGTGATCGGGCACTTGAAGAGTGAATGTGATAAAAATAGAGAAAAAATCAGTGAAGGAAGAATGGGTAACAATAATTTTTCAGAAGAAGTTCAAGGAAGAAAACAACAAAATCTAGATGATAAACCAAATTATGGACCGTGGATTCTCGTTAACCAAAAGAGAGGGAGAAAGCCTTATCAAAAGAGCAATGTGGTGAATTTCAGTAGATCTATGTATGTCAAGAAGGTTGGGATTGGTAATACAAATCTGAAAGAAGGAATTGATAGAGTTGATTTCAGGATTCACTCTGCCTCAACAGAATTGCCTGTATTGGATAGCGAAGACCAGTTAGAGGAAGGATAATTGGTTCCAGACATTGAGCAGCAGGTTATGGAGGAGAATGGAGCTGATGAAGTGGTAAGAGAATCTTTTTTAGAAAATGACAACAAGGAAACTGAAGCTGCGTTGAGTAAGTCCCCTCCTTCTGCTTGTCTTAACAAATCAAATTATGGTAACAAATTTGATATTCTGAATTCGGTCCCTAAAAATGTGTTAAATGAAGATTTGTTAATTATGGTAAGAGGGAGGGAGGATAATGAAGATTCTGGTGGTGGTCCTAGACGGAGATTGATCATTGATGTGAATGAAGAGAAAAATTATTCTGGTAATAATTTAAGGAAAGACAAAATTTCCAATGGTGATTCAAACAAAATAAAGTTAGCTAAAGAGCTGGAATCTCTAGGTCCTATTAAGAACATCCCCAGGGGAAGGAACCTTGATGGTGGTGGTATCAAAAGGAAGGAAGGGGCGGCATCCCCTAGGGTGTTTTAATGAATTCCATAGCTTTTTGGAATTGTAGAGGGGACAAAAAGAAAGAGGCCTCTCTATATCTTAAGGAGGTGGTTAAAGACAATGGGATTTTATTTGTAGGTTTGGTGGAAACTAAGGTCAATTCTTTTGACAAAGTTTCCTTTAAGAAGATTATGGGAGCTGATTGGGATTTGTATCTCTTTCCATCTAATGGGCTTTCTGGTGGTATTATGGTCCTGTGGAGGTCTGACTTGGCTTCTTTCTCAGTGTTAAAGGAAGCAGATCAATGTATTATTGTAGATATCAATATCTTCAATAAGGGGGAGTGGATGATTGCTACTATCTATGGAAATAAGGAAGTTATAAAGAGGAGGGAGTTATGGAGTAATCTGGAAGAGGTGTCCAATAGAAAGGTTCCATTCATAGTTGGGGGAGACTTTAATTGCATCTTGTCACAATATGATAAAAGGGGTGGGAGAAAATTTATTTTTTCTCAAGGCCCCAAAGAAAGGGCTGATTTCTTAAATTTGAATGACCTTCATGATGTGGGCTTTGCAGGTCAAAAATTCACTTGGAGCAACAACAAACCTGGAGGTGATCGTATTCTTGAGAGGTTGGACAGGTGTTTTCTGAATTCTATAGCCATCATCAAGATTAATGTTGCTGTGGTAAGACATCTTGCTAGGGTAGCTTCAGACCCAATTAACATAGATGCTTCTCTTCATTGTTCATACAAAGCTGGAATAGGAGGCATCATAAGAGATCATAAAGGAAGAATGCTATCAGCTTATGGATTCCAGCTGTTGCATTGGGATATTGGCAAACTGTAATGGATGGCAGTTCGGTCAATAAGCAATTTCATTGAAGATTTGAAACCCAATTATAAAGGCATAATTGTGGAAGGAGACAACAAAAATGTGATGGATTACTTTAAAATTTTTTTTGAATTGGATAAAAGCCGAGAGGATAAAGCTTCTTTAGAAGACTTGGAGTTCATCAGCAATTTTGAGGTAATATTATTCAATTTTGTTAAAAGAGAATGTAATAAGGTAGCACATTGGTGTGCTAACCAAGCTTTATCTACCAACTTTTATTGGGATACTCTAGAAGTTAATAAGGTCCCTCCTACCTTTTTTTCTTTGTTAAAGGAGGAAAGTGATAGATTACCTATCACTTAGTTTTTTGTTTTTCTTAGTTTTTTGTTTTTTTTTTAATGCAATTTGTGCAGTTTCTAAAAAAAAAAAAAAAAAAGGGTAGCTTCAGACCATTGCCCTATAGTCTTGAAGATATTTGATAATCCTTTTCATAAGAATGGGATGATTAAATTTGAAGATGTATGGATTTCATATAAAGCTTTGTCTCTCATTATTGAAAGAGTTTGGAGGAAGGCTTTTCAAGGTAGTGATATGGAGATACTCAATAAAAAGTGTAAGAGAGTGTTGAAGGACTTGTTTTATTGGAGCAAGGCTAGAATTAAGGATTTCTCTTTAGAAAAGGAGAATTTGAAAGAAGAAATCTCTATGATTCAAGAAGAAGAAGCTTCGGTTGGTTGGTTATCTGATGAAAAGCTTTGGGAGCTTAGATCTAAAGTCAATCAGCTTAATTCAGTTCTATCTAGACTTAACACTTATTGGAGGCAAAGAGCAAAGGTTAAGTGGATAAAGGAAGGAGATTCAAAATCTAAATTTTTTCATTCTTTTGCTAACACCAGAAGAATTGGAAAAAGGATTTCTCAGATCAAAGATGAAGATGGTTGTATCACCGAAGATCCCATAAAGATGCACAATATTCTGTTCCAGTTTTTTCAAAAGAAGTGTAACCAAAGGACCTGCTGTATGGACAATTGGCCAGAACCGGTAGCTGTTCTGGACGAGACGGATAGAAGCATTCTGGAGATTCCAATCTCAGATGTGGAAATTCTAGAGGTTATCAGAGGGCTTGGCAATAACAAATCTCCAGGGCATGATGGTATTACATACTCTTTTCTTAAGAGATATTGGAACATTGTTGGTATTGATGTTTGTAAGGCAGTTAAAGAATTTTTTCTCTTAGGTTTTATGTGTAGTAGTTGGAAAGAAACTCTTATTGTCTTGTTTCCAAAAATTACTAACCCTTTATCTCCTGAAGGATTCCATCCTATTAGCTTATGTAACTCCATCTATAAATTTGTTGCTAAGGTGTTACTTAATAGGCCTTTGGTGGTTATTCCAAAATTAATCTCTGGAGAACAAGTTGCTTTCCTGAAAGGAAGGAGCATCTCCGAACATTTATTACTAGCATAGGAGGTGATTTACAAGATGAGGATTTATAAATCTAATGAAGGTATGGTGGCAATCAAAATAGACATGGAGCAAGCATATGATAGCATGTGTTGGAATACTCTTGAAGGTATGATGAGAAGGTTGGGTTTTCCCGTAAAATTCATCAAGCTGATCATGGAATGCATTATGGAGCCTAGATTCTCAATTATTATAAATGGTAGCATTTCCAAGTGGATTGAGGGGAGGAGTGGTTTCCGTCATGGTTGTCTATTATCCCCTTTTTTTTTATCATTTGTTCCCAATTAATTACCAATGCTCTTACTCAGGAGGAAAAGGAGTTAGGCATTAAAGTGGCCTCTTCAGGTCAAGTGATTTCTCATTTGCTCTATGCGGATGATATCCTCTTATTCTCTAAAGCCAAGATTAGAAGCATCAAGGAGATGAAGGTCATTTTGAACAAATACTGTGGTTGGACAGGACAAAAATTGAATCTTAAGAAATCGTCTATGATTGTTAGTAAGAATGTTGAAAGGAGAAGGAAGAAGAAGATTGCCAAAATTATGGAGATCAAGGTGGTTGAGGAGATGGAATATCTGGGAACTAAATTGGCACTGAGAAGATTGAAAAAGTTAGATTTTCAATATCTTTTGGATAGAGCTTTGAAGATTTTAAATGCTTGGGGAAATAGATATATTTCTCTAGTTGGAAAACTTGTGCTTGCCAATTCAGTTTTTTGTAATTTGCCTTTATTTTTAATATCACATTCCTTAATTCCTTTAAGTGTGCTGAGGGAATTTGAGAAATACTGCAGAAATTTCATATGGAAGAATCATGATGGAAAAAAGGGAATGCACTATATAGCTTGGGAAGAGTTTTGCAAGCCAAGAGCTGCCGGTGGTTGGGGTTTACATTCTGCTGTTAACAGTATCCAAACTCTTATAGCTAAATTCTCTTGGAATCTGGTAATCAATCCTCACTCCTTCTTAAATAGAAATTTACTTATCAAGTACGGTGAAGACTGGTGGAAGAATGATGAGATTAAAGGGGGTTCTTCGGCTTGGAAGATCATTGCCAATGGATGGAAATCTTTGAGGAAAGTTATCAGATGGAATATGGTGAATGGATCTCGAATTAATGTATTGAAGGATGTATGGATTTTTGATAAAGTCTTGCTCAAATGGCCAACTTTTATTGCTTCTTTTGAAGAGGATAATATAACTCTGGATTTTTTTATTACTCAAGGCAAATGGAACATTGATAAACTTCTTCTTTTTTTTGGTGAAGAATTGGTTTATGTTATTAGCAGCATTCATATTGAACAAGTTGGGGAGGATGATTATATGGATAAAAAATACAAATTTATTGGTAAATCAATTGCTGCATTGATCAAGGAAGAATCAGTGAAGTTGAATGAGGGGAGCTCTTACTTATGGATTCATAAGTTGAAACTGTTTGCCATAGTGGAATTTTTTATTTGGAGGCTTTGCAAAAAAGCGATTCCTACAACTGATTTTATGATGAAAAGAAGTTTATCCAATGATAATAAATGTCCTAGAGGATGTGGAGGACTGGACGATGTAGACCATATCACTTGTAAGTGTCCAAAACTGTTTAAGGTTATTGGCACTCTTCGGAAATGGGGTTTTCAAGTTCCCTTTTTTGATTCATTTCAGCACTGTTTGGATGAAGCACAAGCCTGGTATGAGAAGAATCCTGGGACGGTAAAGATCTACTTTACTTTGTTATGGATTTTTTGGAATGATAGAAATAAAATTAAGCATGGTAAGAAAGAAGATAGTGTATCAATGATGGCTACTAATGTTATCAGCATGATAACATTTGATAGAAGACAAAGAGTGCTCTCGGAGAACTGGGATGCTTTTTAGTCTTTAGGACTGTCTACAGAAATATGGCATCCTCCACCACCTGAGTGGTACAAAATCAACATTGATGCTGCATTGAAAATCAACTATGGAGCAGGTATTGGAGGAATAGTTATAGACAATAGAGGAAGATTGGTTCGTGCATTTGGTTTCTATGGGATGCATTGGGACATATCACAGCTGGAACTTTATTTGTTCAATTCTTTAAAGTATCTGTTACACAATTGTTTGGATGATGCCAAAGGTGTCATCATAGAGGGAGACAATAAGAATGTTATTCATCTTCTTCTCAACATGTACAGCAAAGGCAATAAAAGGATTGGAATCAACGAAGATGAAGACTTCTTCGGGTTAAGGTATGGGAGTAATGTCATTTTTAAATGTATTGGTAGAGAAGGTAATAGGATAGCTAATTTTTGTGCTAACCTATCCTTTTCATATGACTTCATTTGGAACTATTTTAGTGAGAGCTCTCTTCCTTCTTCCTTTGTTAAAATTTTAAAGGAAGAATGTAGTATGAAGGAAGATCTCTATTAGTTTGTAGCTTGTTTTTGGTTCCTTCTCCTTATTAATGCTGATTGCATTTCTTTCAAAAAAAAAAAAATTAAATAGTAATACTACAAGAATTATTTTATTTATTTGACACCCTATTGATGTATTGGTTTTCACACTATAGTGTTTTATTAGCTTTTATACCATACTATTTTAATGTTTAAAAATTATACATCTACTGCTTGTGAGCACTATAGAAAAACCTTATTTTATTATCATATGATCTGATGGAAGTTAATACACTGGTAAAATTGCTAAAGTAATAAGTGGATATTTCTCTAGTAATGTAAAGATGGCATTTTCAGCAAAATTTTGTTATAAATCTAGATTAAAGAATTATAATTTTGATGATAGCAAATATTTATGTCATTTCTATTTTTTCTAATATAGCCTTGCCTACTAACATTTTAGGTCCACAAGGTCATTGTAAATCAAGTAATCTCAAGATTGCGTAGATTAGGACTAAGGAAATCTGTAAGTGTACTTCAAGTGTTTTTACCTTTTCTTGAGTCAAATGTAACAAAGTGAATCCTAATGCTAAGTAAACTTACACACACATACTCAGGGGAAAAATTCTGTCTGTTTTAGAGTTTTTTGTTTTTGATAATATCATTTGGGATGATAAAAAATCATCCTAAATAATTCATTTAAAATAGAAATCCTAATTAGGGCATCTTGGTTAAGGCAGCCGAATTAAGAAAATCATCCTAGATGATATTAGAATTGTCATAGACAATATGCTCAAATCAGAAAGAATTGGCTGCCAACTTATTTAGGTATGTTATTATTTTTAGACATCTTACAGGACATTGTCTTGGACGATGCACAACAATTATGGGTAAAGTAGTCTCATAATTAAGAAAAGAAATTAAGTTTTGATTGATCAATCATATAGTCCTGGACGACCGCGGGATCATTTAGGATGATCAGTTAAACAAACCTTAGTTTCTTCTTGAATCATCCTAGACTAATAGAATGATGTGTTGATACAGAGAGAAACTCCAGTTGTTAGAGACAGAAACTCCAGCCATTAGAGAGAGAAAGTTTTAAATTTTAAAATTTTCTTTTCCATTTTTGGTTCCCGGTTCTCCGGAACGGCAGTGGACGATGGCAGCGAATAGCCGCCGGCAAGGCCAGAAGGTAGATATGGTGTCTAAAGTTCAACTGAAACCTACATTCTCGACGTCGAGGTCTCCGTCTCTGATGGTTAATTCAAACATAATATGTTTAGGTGATGGCTTGACGAATTTGAATTCTTTTCAAAGAATTCAAAATCCTCTGTTTAAACATCAAGGACCTTTGGTGATCAAAGAAGTTTCTGAAATTTCTCCTAAGAAAATTCAACATGTGGAAGGAAAAGGTAAGGCAATAGATGAAGCTTTGAATTCGGTTACTCCTAACAGTTTTAAATCTACAGCTTTTCCTTCTGATCAAGAAAGCTTTTCCTTCTGATATGAATGTAATCCCTGGACTTAGTCGCATCGTGATAAATGAGAATTCTCGGGATTTGTTTAACAAAAATTTTAATTCAGAACCTGAAAAAAGGAAAGAGGCGAATGTAGATAAGCTGCCTGCTGGAATGCCAAAAAGCTTAATTGGTTTAGGAAATGTGAATCCTTGGAGCAATAAACCATACATTAAGCTGGATTTCAAATATGAAGAAGTTGTTTACTCTGAAGATGGAATAGTAGTGAAATTACATGCATATAATGAGAAGAGGAACTCGGAGATTTTAGCTAATTCATTGGTTATTAAAGTATTTGGAAAAGTTATACCTTCTCATTTAGTGGCTTGGGAAATAAGGAAGTAATGGACTCAATTCGGGAGATTCCACTTTACCACATTGGGTGGTGGATGGTTCTTATGTTCCTTCTCATCTAAAGAAATGGTGGAAGCAGTCCATTCAGGTGGCCTATGGTTTGTAAATGGACATATAATAGGTTTGGAGAAGTGGACTCCGTAATTTAATACTACTTCTATAAAGGGATTATCATCTCCAATTTGGATTAGAATGCCTCATTTACCATTACAATGTAGGGATGAGTAGAATGTAGATTGCATTGCTTCAAGAATTGGTAAACCTCTTATGTTAGATGGAAATATGTTCCATTGGGGAAGGAGAGAATTTTCCAGTGTTTGTGTAAGAATTAAGCTTGATGAACCTCTTCCTTTAGGAGTTTGGGTGGATAACATGGATGGAAGGTTCTTCCAAAAGGTAGAATATGAGAAGGTATCAAACTTTTGTTTTGTATGTGGAAAAATTGGACATGTGAATAAGGAATGTGAACAAAAGTTTAATAATCCTCAAGTGGCAGTGGATGGGGAGGAAATTAGAAGAGAAAAGGCTGTGGAAAGCAAATTAGAAGATCCAATTAAACCTTCTTATGGTCCTTGGATTATGGTAAACAACAAGAGAAGAAGGAATTCAAAAAGGAGCAATCAGGAGATAAAAAAAAAAACACACTCACATATGTCAAAAAATATGAGATTCCTGTCTCAATCAGGAATGTTATTCAAGAGGTGGTAGATGAAAGCTTATGTGAATGTTTGGTTCAAGATGTTCCTGGAGAAGTCTGTATAAATGCAGAAATTTTTGAAGAAGGAGAGATAAGGATAGAGCTAATTGCCGTGCCTTCTCATGAGGATAACATGGCTATGGTGGAGCCTTTTACTTCTGATAACACAGTGGGGAAGGGTTGCCTGCGAACTCAAGTAAATCCTAATGGATTACTTGTGAACTCAGGTATTCCCTATCATGTAGCAGCAAATTCTTTCAGCAAAATTCTTGAACGGATTCTAGATAATGTTCTGCAATTGAATGAAGAAGCTTCTCTATCTTTGATAGATGAAAATAAGTTCTCTATCCTCCAAACTATTAATGCAGATAGGAATGATGATGCCAACATACAGAAAACTTTGGTGATAGCTGAAGAAGAGAGAATTTCTAAGGAAGGTGGTTTGGAGCCTTACAAGGCTACAGGAGATATATTGGTATTGGAGAACAACAATGGCTTGATTGAAGAATTGCCTAAATGCAAACTGGCAAAAGAATTAAAATCTTTAGGACCTATTAAAAATAAAACCCGTAGAAGACTTGGAGAAGGAAGAAAGAAGGTTGGGGGCTACTCCCCAATTAATATTTAATGGATTTCATAGCATTTTGGAATTGTAGAGGGGCAAAGAAGAAGGAAGCCTCTCTATATATGAAGGAGTTCATAAAAGACTATAAGGTTTTCTTTGTTGGTTTATTTGAAACTAAAATCATCTCTTTTGATAAAAATGAGTTTGATAGGATCATGGGTCTTAATTGGGATTTTTTCATTCTACCTTCAGAGGGACTATCTGGAGGCATTATGATTCTTTGGAGATCTAATATTGCTTCATTCACAATGTTAAAGACTATAGATCAATGTGTTATTAGTGATCTTAATGTCTTTAAAAAAGGTTGTTGGATGATTACTACAGTTTATGGGAACAAGGAGGCTCACAAGAGAAGATTGTTATGGGATTGCATCCAAGAACAATCACAAAGGAAGATTCCATCTGTAATTGGAAGTGACTTTAATTGCATTCTTTCACAAGAGGAAAAGAGAGGAGGTAAGAAATTTGTCTTCTCTCAAGGTTCCTTAGAAATGCTTAAGTTTATGAATGATAATGACTATCATGATATTGGGATGATTGGTGCAATAATAAAGTTGGAAGTAGAAGAATTCTAGAACGTTTTGATAGATGCTTGTTGAAATCAATGGCTATTCAAAGGATTCAAATTGCAATGGTAAGACACTTAGCTAGATTGGCTTCTGACCACTGCCCCATTGTGCTGAAATTATTTGATGAAACTAGAAGCTTGGCAAGATCTATTAAATTTGAATATGTATGGTTATCCTTCAAGACATTGGAACACATTGTTTCAAAAACTTGGAAGAAAAATTTTGTTGGGGATGACACGTAAATACTAAACAAGAAATGTAAGAGAGCATTAAATGACTTATTCCATTGGAGCAAGAATAAGATTAAAGATCTTTTTAGTGGAAAATCCAGATTAAAGGATGAAATTCTCTTACTCTAAGAAGAAGAAGCTACCAATGGTTGCCTGGATGATGAGAAGTTATGGCTACTTAGATCTAAAGTAAAATAACTCAATGTTATTCTCAATTACTTGAACACTTGGTGGAAGCAAACAGCAAAAGTGAAGTGGAATGTTGAAGGTGGTTCTAATACCAAATTCTTTCATTCGTTTGCCAATGCTACAAGAAATACCAATTGGATCTCTCAAGTTAAAAATCTGGAAGGAAAATCACCAAAGATCATAGGGAAGTGGAAGATGTTTTCTATAAATTCTTTCAATAGAAATGGAAGGAAAGAAAATGCAGTCTAGATAACTGGCCAAAACCATGGAAGGTTTCAAATGATGATGACAAAACTTGGTTAAGAAAGTAGCTTACAACATATGAAGTTAAGGAGGCTGTTATGAAGCTAGGGCGTAATAAAGCTCTAGGATGTGATGGATTGACTCACTCTTTCTTCAAAAACTATTGGGAAATAATTGTTGGTCATGTATGTAAAGTGGTGAGCCTTTTTTTTCTCTACAGGTAAAATGAGTAAAGAATGGAAGGATACTTTGGTAGTACTCATTCCAAAGTCCTTTAATCCTTTAACTCCTGCTCTTTATCATCCAATCAGCTTGTGTAACTCAATTTATAAGATTGTATCGAATATAAACTTAAATAAATTGGTTTTAGTGATTACCAAAATCATCTCTAAAGAGCAAGTGGCATTTGTTAAGAATAGATCAATTTCTAATCATCTATTAATAGCTCAAGAGGTTTTCAAGAAACTGAGGTTTTCAAAAGCTTGCAATGGATATTTGGCTATCAAATTGGATATGGAAGAAGCATATGATAGTATGTGTTGGTTAACCTTGAAGAAGATGATGAAGGATCTAGGATTCCCCAACAGATTCATAGAACTGATTATGGATTGTGTGTTATTTCCCAAATTTTCTATATTAATCAAAGGGACAAGATCTAAATGGATTGAGGGAAAATGTGGGTTTCATCAAGGATGCCCACTCTCTCCATTCTTATTTATAATTTGCTCTCAGTTATTATCTAATATTTTCTACTGCAGGGGAAATAATTTGGGAATCAGTATTTGCTCTAATGCATCTAAAATTTCACATCTATTATATGCAGATGATGTATTATTGTTCTCTGATGCTAGATTGAACAATGTGAAGAAAATTAAAAGCATTATCAAAAAATACTGCAGCTGGACGGGTCAGAATGTAAACAAGCATAAATCATCTTTGATCTTTAGTACTTCTGTGTTAAGAAGGAAAAAGAAATAGATTTCTAAATTGCTGGGTTTCAAACCGGTAGAGGAATTTGATTATCTGGGAATAAAAATTACTTTGAGATGGTTAAGGAAGAGTGACTTCCAAGTGCTGTTGGATAAAACTATGAAGAGAATGAATGAATGGGGTAACAGGCATAGGTCTTTGGCCGGTAGAATCTGTTTGGTAAAATCTGTCATTCTTACTCTACCAGTTTTTTGGATTTCTAGTTCTCTTGTTCCTTTGAAAATTCTATACGAGTTAGAAAAACTTAGTAGAGATTTTATTTGGAATAAAATGGATAGAAGCAAAGGTTTACACTATGTTGCATGGGAGTTGTTATGCACTCCAAAGCACTGTGGTGGATGGGGTCTTCAATCAATTACTTATAGAATTGGATCTCTTAGAGCAAAGTTTGCTTGGAATCTCATTGAGAAACCAAGTAACTTGTTAAATAGGAACTTGCTGAAAAAATATGGTGATATGTGGTGGAGCAAGGATGAGTATAAAGGAGGTTTAAATGCTTGGAAAATCATCATAAGTGGATGGAGGACTCTTAAAAAATTTGTTAGATGGAAAGTTGTTAATGGTTCCAACATAAATGTTTTATAGGATACAAGGATTCTAGACAAAAGTCTTCTTAAATGGTCAACTTTTGTTGGAGACCTTGATGAGGACATAACTTCTCAAGATTATTTTATAAAAGAGGGAAAGTGGAATTCTGATAAGCTGAATCAATTTTTTGGAATAGAGCTCCAGAATATCATCCGAGAGGTGCAGATTTTCAGCAATACAACTAGAGATCAAATGGAATTGAAAAAAAAATTTTCTGGCAAAACCATATCTGCTCTGCTAACTGAAGATTATTATGGAAATGTTGCTTCTAAGGTAACATTTTCATGGATTCATAATCTAAAAATCAATGCTCGGGTAGAGCTCTTTCTTTGGAGGTTATGCATTCATGCTATTCCTACAGAATTTTTCCTTTTTAAAAGAAAACTGTATGTTTATTGTATGTGTCCTATGGGATGTGGTGTGATTGAAAATTTGGATCATATCATAGCTAATTGTTCTAAACTTTTGGAAGTATGCAATGTTTTACAAGATTGGGGGTTCAGTATTCCATCTTTCATTAATTGGAACGATTTCAACAGCGGCCTTAGAAGTTTAATAAATCATGATATCATGACTGCTAGAATCTATGTTTTAACCGTATGGATGGTTTGGAACAATAGATGCAAAGTTAAGCATGGAAAATCTGGTAGCAGTAAGTTGTTGATTGCTTCTTCTATTTTGAGCTTTCTTAGCATGGGTAAATCAAGATGTTTTCCATTCAGACCACTGGGATGCTTATCGGTCCAAAGGACTGCTTTCATATTATTGGCATCCTCCTCCACCTGAGTGGCTTAAAAACAATTTTGATATAGCTATTAGAGATAACTATATGATTGGGATCGCTTGTGTGGTAAGAGATGATAAAGCCAGATTTATCTTTGCTTTTGGATGGAAGAAGATGCATTGGGATTTTGCATAAATGGAGCTTTTGGCATTCAAAGCTTTGGAAGGAATCTCTCATGAATAGACAAGAGATATAAAAGGTATTATTTTGGAAAGTGACAATAAAAATATTCTCCAATATCTTAAAAAATTGTACAACAAACCTAAGATTATTAAAGAGAACTCTTTGGGAGATGAAGGTATATCCTTTTTTAGTAATTTCAATAATGTCATCTTTAATTGTGTAAATCGCAAATGTAATGTAATAAGTTAGCGGATTATTGTGCTAACTTAGCTTTATCTTTTGATTTTGATTGGGACTTGTTTCTTGAGGATAACCTTCCTTCTTCCTTTGTTAAATTAGTAAAGGAAAAGAGTGAAAGGTGGTTTAATCCTCATTTTGCTTGTATATAGGCTTTTCTTTGCCTTTTTATTTTATTGCTACTTAGCACTTCTAATAAAAAAATAGAATGATGTGTTGGATGATATTTATTAATTTGAACTAATCATACATGATGATACAAGAATTGGCTTGAATGATAAGTTATTTTTTCAACATCTAATATGTAAAGTCTGACCGTACAAAGCGATTCTGTAGAGTATACTTAATAGTTTGAACTAATTGTCCAGGACGATGTACTCATCATCTTGGATGATAAAAATAAATAAATCTTATTATCATCCAGCCCCTCCAAGATCATCCTAGTTGATAGGGATAAAAATGTACTAATGGTATAGGACGATCTATAGATCTTCCTGGAAGATCTTTATCAGTTAGTTATAATTTAGGGAAAATTTGAATACCTTCTATATAAGATATTTTATTTACTCAAGATTGGATCTTTTACTGCTGCTTGACCTGAGAGAGCTAAGAGAAGGAGAGGGAGAGCTTGGGAGAGAGAGAGAGAGGATCTTGTGAGGAGGTGTTTGAGAGGGGTTATAAAGGTTACTCCAAGAAAGGATCTAAGTCATCTTCTCCAGTCATCAAACTTGGTTCCTTGGAGGCTCTAGGGAGGTCTTCTTCAACAATTGATCAAGGTTCTCTGCCTGCTTAAGGATGAAGCAAAAGGAGGTCGAGGTTCTCTGCCTGCTCAACATGAAGTAAAAGGAGTCGTGTTCTCTGCCTCACTGCAGTCAGTGGAAAGGAGTTTTTGTACAGGCTTCTTTGCCTTGCTGTGGGAATGAAGGGAGAGTCACTAAGTTTAGTGCAATACCAGGAGGTTAGGTTTTGGGGAGTGGATGTAGTTTAAGTTGACCAAACCACTATAAAATCTGGTGTGTTCTTTCTTATTACATATTTGCACTTTAATTTTGGTACTTATTTTCTTCTGGGTGATTGTATATTTAATGTTTTAAAATATTTCAATAAGATCATGCTTTTTGTTTAACATTTTTTAAAACTGCTAATTCCCCCCTCCTTTTGGTTAGCCTCGAGGTAGTTCATAAAGACTTAACAACCCTAACGAACTTTGAAATTTCTGCAAGTCATTTATTGATAGATTATCCATCATCATATTTTTAATTACTTATAAGACCTCCAATTTATTACAGTATAGCTTGCAGAACATCTCTGGCCTACTTAAAGCAGAACATATTTTGACAAATTTTTTCATGTTAATAATTTCGACAAAAACTCCGCCGCCAGAGAAATCAATATTTTCCACCAACCGTCATCTTTCTTCTCATTTTCTTTCCTCTTTATTTTGGTTCACTTCATTCATATTAATCATCTTAGCCAAACACCATCATCACTGAGACCAGTTCATGGATTGATGTTTCCCGCTGACTTTGTTGATGTTTGCCTCCTCATTTGTTAGAAATCTACTATAAGTTTTTCTTTTTATCATGAATGTTCTTGGCAGACATTTGCAACAGATTGTACCAGGTTGTATATATTTTTTTGAAGGTTTTCTTCTTATTGATGAGTTTAGAGAGAGAGAGTTGATGTGTATATTATTAGTAGAATTAAATTTGGATGGTTAAAGTATATGAATTCATTGGGAAAATCCAATAAAACTGAAGCAATGTCGTGAGACTTATATGTGTAATAGAAAATTTCACTCATGCTAAGGGGAAAATTCTATAAGATGTGGTGAAACTTGTAAAGCTTTATGGTATAAAATGTATGCATTTGAAAGAGAAACATAACATTAAATTAAGTGTTTACGGAGATTAGACTACAAACGAGTTACTTTACTTTTGATTAATGGCTACAAATTCTAAACTAAATCTTGGTGTGAAGGTAGGAAGATAGATAATTTTGGTGTTTGTGTAAGATGGAACACCCATATAGGTGATTATTCTAGGAGGTATGAGGTAATACAAAAATATTACAATTGCAATATCTCAATCATAAGAATAAAGTGTATGAATTTAATTGTTATTGGTTTGATCCAGTATAGAATAGAGGAACACGAATGAATCCACTTTACAGTATAATAGAAGTAAAGAGGAGTAGGAGATATCTAAAATTTGACCCATTTATCATTACTAGCTAGGCAAGCTAAGTTTATTTAATTAACTTTCAAAATAGATTATGGGGCAAACGGGATTGGCTCGTAGCTATGATGACCAAATCTAGGGGAGTAATTGAAAAAAAATATATATTAATACCACCAGCACATCAAAAAGAGTTTATGTCAAACTAAAAAGATCTTACTAATTATGTGGATGACCAAATTGAAACTAATGAGAGTAAGTTGCAGTTAGACAAAGTAGATTTAGACATAGAGGAAGGTAATGAAGAATCTAATAGTGGTGGAGATGTTTCATCACATTATAGAAAATCAATAAATGATGTGTAAACATAAGGTAAATGATTTTGACAATCAATAATTTATATTCATAATATGATTTATTTAAACAGCATGGTAATAGTTAGTTTATTTATTTTATTATTGCTCTATTTTATTTAATTAATTGCTAATTGCTATGCTATTTTATATTAAATATTTGTTATAATTTGTGTTGCTAATATTTCTTAAATTTTTTAAACAAATGTTTTCAAGTGATGATTGTCATAAAGGATTGATCAAATATATATTTGATACGCATAATAAGAAGATCACTAGTGGCCCACCTGGTAGATCCGTAGGCACTGACGAGACCTCTTCATCTCAACCTACTTCCCAAAGTTATCTTTGCTCACCTTTACCTACTCTGGCAGCAAATAGCCTGCAATTATACTCACAAGACCCCTCTTTTCCTTGCTAGATGCCATGCATAATACTCTCTTCTAGATTTAATACACAACCCCAACTTCTCATGGAGGCCCTCTCACTTATCATATGTCCCATCATACTATCCCCTACACCCCCCTCAGCCTGTTACACATAGATCTTCCACCCCAACTACAACAGACGAGACGATACCACATGTTAATTAAAACTGGTGGTGACAAATATGTACTTATTATATTGTGAATATGCAGCTAAAATTGAATAAATATTTTCAAACATTTTTTATGTAGCTTTCACCCATTAAAATAACTAATGCATAAAATATGGGACATAATTTAGAGAAGTTATGATGGTCCTTATATTTCTTGGATGAAAGTCCATAAAGATGTTCGAGATATGTGATTTAGAGAGTTTAAGGTTAGTTATTATTCAAATATATTTATATTGTATCTTTTTCACTTAATATAATAAATATATATATATATTTTATGTTGTATGTTTTGAAATGCATAAAGATTTTTATTGGTTTCCCCAGCACAAAAAAAAAAAATAAAGAAAGAATTTTAAGAAGTGTGGGTCCACTCACATGTGAAACATGTTTTGAGATATTAGAAAGTCGGGAGAGTGTCCACTCTAGATTGGTGAGAGTGCATGGGCTGAGTTGTTGTTGTACTTGGGGTCAACTAGATCATATCAAGAGCAAGGACCATAATAGATAGAATAAAGCATCTGATGTTGGGGGCATGGGTAGTTCCCTTCATTAGGGGGGCTCAATTCCACATACTGAGCACAGGAAACATTTGGTAATAAATTTTTAAAGATTTTAATAATTTACTGAGATATGATAATAGATATATTTTATATTTTGAATTCTATAATTATTTTTTGTTAATAATTATTGATAAAAAAAATTAAATTGCTTTGTTGTTGTTATATTATAGATAAAAAGAAGAATTCTTCCAAATTAGATTTTAGGGCAAGAAAAATTATTATTAGAGCATAATTATTGGAAGAATTGATTTTTTACTAAAGCTATAAAATTTGATTGTGAGTTGGGTAAATTAATTTTATTTTAGGAACTACAAATTGCATTAAAAAGAAATTCCTATTACAAACTACTAAGTGATAGAAAGTCTATCACAATCCTCCTTTAATAAAGAAAAGAAAATAGGAGGAACCTTATTACAAAGTAGATCTTCCCACAAAAAATCACCCAATAAAGCCAAGTTAGCACAAAAATCGGCTAACTTATTAGAATCCCTATTGACACAATAAAATAAGAAATTCTCAATAGCCTTAAGAAACAAAAAGTCTTCCATTTTTCCATTATGAAGAGGACAAACAGCTTTACCAATCGAGGACTGCAAGTACTTCATAACATAAAAATTATCACCCTCTATTATGATACCCTTTGTATATAACATCTATTCTTTAATTATCTTCTACAGTGAATGGAAAGCCAATAATTCTAGATAATCATTTTCCCAATGCATACATTTGAATCCAAAAGTAAGAAGAAATCTCCCTTTGTGATCTCTAAACACACCACCTACTACATCTTCATTAGAAATTAACAAAGTTGCATTAATGAAAGCTTTAATCCGTTCGGGTGGAAGGGGGTGCCAAAAAAAAGGGATTCAACTGCAAAGACCAGTTAACACCCAAGTGGTCTGAAAAGAGATTAAACTTCAATGAAATTAATGATATGCTAATTGCATTAGACACCACAAATGCTATTCCGAGCTCATGGCCTTCATGCACCAATTTGTTTCTACTTTTCCAAGAAAAAAAAAACTCAAGAGAAATACAAATTTGCAATGAAAGGATTAACCTTTGATAAATTTTTAAATTCACCTTGCAATCCATTAAGGAAGAGAACTCAGGAATAGAAATACTCCATCTATTCACCAAAGCTATGGCCTGAATTAACTTGGAACATTTGATTGAAACATGCTCTGAATTTTCCACCGATGAGAACCCTCTAGGAAAATGATTATAGCTTAACAACCTTCTATATATAAAAAAAATCTATAGTTGGTACTGCTTCCCTTAGCATATGCCACCAAAAGGAGTCTACACAAGGATTTAGCTTCAATTTTATCAACAAGTTTCAATGATCAGAATCATTCTCTGTAGAGCACATAGCCAAACCAGTGATAGTTTTCCCAAAAAATTTATTGATAAATTCTAATTCATATTTATTAGATCTGAATATATGTTTATTTGAAGAATGACATCAACCAATGGCATACCAAAGTATTTATTTAACTCGACCGGATTCCAACAGCCCTTCAAAATGAAATTATCCAAGGAAAGTCACACTCCACCATAGCAATATACGTCAGCCATTTATCAAGGCTTCTATCTGAAACCCAAATTTCCTTTAATAAGTTAATTGAATTTCCTACAGAACCTTTTATCTCAGAATTGGTTTTGATAGCTTTAGCACCGCTTATTAAGATCTTCCAGGTTGTCAAAATATTTTTCCTTGCATTAGCACACATGATATCTTTAACATATCTAGAATATAAAGATTTATTGGGTGGAGAATTAGGATTATTGAGGAATATCCAAGTGAATTTAGCTCTCAGTGGACCCACTGTGGCAACCAAAGAATGAATTCCACAGCCTCCATCACATATTTGTTTGCAAAGATCATCCCATGCTACATCATGAATACCATGATTGCCATCTTTCTTATTCCATAGAAAATCCCTACATATCTTATCAAATTCTCTTAAAATGCTTAAGGGAACCAAAGAGTGGGAAGAGTAGAAAAATGGGATGGACAAAATAATATATTTAATTTGCACCAACCTTCCTGGTAACGAGATGAACTTGTTTCCCCGCACATCCAATTTTGACGCAGCTTTTTCCAATAGATTGAAGAAGTCAGATGAAATCAACTTCCTCAAGGCCATCTTGATACCCAATTAATACATCTCATTTACCTCTTTAAATCCCATTACATTAGAAATATATTTTCTCAAACTTCGATCCACAAATAGAGTAGCTAATTTTTGTATGTTGATTTGTTGTCCCGTCCAACAACAATATTTATAAATAAGTTTTTTTTTTTTAACCTCTTTGAAATCCACAATATTAGCTTTCGAGAATATGAGGATGTCATTGAAAAAAATAAAATGTGAAATCTTAGGAGCCGTAGGTGCAGTTTTTATCCCCAACTCTCTCCCCTTAAGCACAAAAGCATTAGTCAAAAGCTGAGAGCACAAAATAAAAAGGTAAGGTGAAAGAAGACATCCTTGCCTAAAATGACTTCTTCCCTTAATCCATTTTGAACCAATCCCATTCACTTGGATCAAAAAAGAAGAATCAACCACACACTACATCAATAGTTCAAAAATTTTAGTGGAAACCTAAAATATTCCAGCACATGCCTAAGTGTATCCCGCACCATACTATCATATGAATGTTCCAAATCCACTTTAATTGCAACCAAACCTCATTTAGATTTGAAAATCTAAATTTGTAGAAGATCTTCTATGCAAGGAGAATATGATCCAATAAATCCCTTCCTTTGACAAAAGCTGCTTGAACATCAGAAACCAAACAATTAATAACCTTTAACAATCTGTTTAACAAAATCTTTGCAATGATCTTATAGATTGACAAGAAAAGACTAATAGGCCAAAATTTAGAGGGTGGTAGAGGGTTACAAACTTTTAGAATGAGAACTACAAGAGTCTCCTTCCACTTAGACCATATCTTACCCAAGGATAAGAAAAGAAGAATAGCTTGCCAAACAACTTTACCAATCTCCATCCAATAAGCTTTGATGAATGAATATCAAATTACATCAGACCCAGGAGAAAAATTCCAATGTTTCTCACCACTGTTTCCATCTCTTCAAATGAATAGTCATCTTTAAGGATAATGTAATCCTCTTGAATTAAGGTATTCGATGAAGAAGGCCAACCCATCTCTATAACTCAACTTATTGCTAAAGAAATTGAAAAAATATATCTCTAATGACCGTAGGATCCTCTAGAAGAATTCCTTCATCATTCTTCACTTGATTAATAAGATTTCCATTTCTTCTCCCTTTACAAAAGCTTGGAAAAAAGCTTAAATTAACATCTCCTTCACCTAGCCATCTCACATTAGTGCTTTATCTCCACCATGTATTCAATCAGGCATGAGTGAAATTCAAATCTTTAATTTTGGACCGTAACAATAGAAGCTTCTCCACTAAAAATTTAATTCCAATTGATTCATCCAACTGAAGTTCTCCAATTTCCTTCTTTAATTCTTCCTTAAGGTTCTATCAATCCATATGCTTAGCTTTTCCCCAAAAATGTAGAGCTCTAAGAAATCTATAGAATTTCCTATTGAGGGCTTCCATAGCATCTCCACAAGAAATGTATTCCAGGATATGCTCAGAATGGCTGCTGATGCCAGAAAAGATAACAATATATCTTCAAATCTCAAAAATCTATTATGACAATACTCTTGGAGGAAGATACTCATAACAATGGGGCAATAGTTAGATGCGACCGTCACTAAATTCCTAACAAAATCCTGAGGAACCACTTCCAATGTCTTGGAATTTAGTAGCATCTGTCAAGCCTTTCAAGAATGCGAGCACTACCTGTTGCAAATCTGCTTTCAGGGAGTATAATTTTGATGATAATAAACACTTATGTTTCTCTACGTCTATCTTGCATACTAACATTTCATGTCCACAATATCAAATTGCAATTTGAACCAGCTCAAGATTGGGTAGACTAGGTCAGAGTCAGTTTGTAAACTTTTTCTTTTCTTGAGTCTATTATAAATGATGAGATTCCTGATGCTAAATAACCTTGCACACACACATGGAGGAACATTTATATCTATTTTTTGGAGTTCTCTATTTTTAGTCACATCGTCTGGGATGATCTATAAATTATCCTGGATGATTTGTTAAAAATAGAAATCCTAATCAGGGCATCCTAGTTAAGGCAGTCGTTATTAAGCACATCGTCTTGTACGATATTTATATCGCCTGGGATAATAGACTCAAATTAGAAAGAATTAGCCGCCTGATCTATTTAAGTATTCTTTATTTTTGGGCATCATTCTAGATGATGAAATATAATTATTGCTATTTTAATCTGGTTATTAAGGAAAGCAATTAAGGTTTGATTACTCGATCAAATCATCCTGGATGATCCCAGGATCAGACAGGATGATCAGTTCAAAAAACCTTAGGTTTTCCTATACGGGTAACTTCAGACACCTTCTATTTAGGGTGATGGTCTAGAAAATCTGAATGAATTTGAACTAATCAATCGGGATGATCGTGAGATCGGCCTAAATGATCGTGAGATCGGCCTAGATGATCAAGCTATTTTTTCATCGTCTAGACATCCCTTCAGTGCGATTATTTGGATGATATTTAATGACTTGTACTAATCATACAGGATGATATATTATCATCCTAGATAATTTGAACAAAAACCTTATGATCAACCCAAACCATCCGGGCTGATTGAGAAAAAATTATGCTGATCGTCCAATATGATATTTATATCATCATGGATGATAAAGTTGATTTATATAAATTAAGATCTATTCTGAAACTCTTCTATTTAGGAGATCTTGTTATACACATGAAATTATCTTTTACTGCTCTCTTGACCTGAGAGAGCCCAGAGGAGATGGAGAGAAAGGGAGAGAGAGATGATCTTATGAGGGGGAGTTTGTGATGGGTCTCACAAAGGTTGCTCCAAGCAATGATCCAAATATTCTTCTCCAATCATTGTCCCTTATTCTTGGAGGTTCGAGAGAGGTCTACTTAAACAATAGATCAATGTTCTTTGCTTGCTTCTGGATGAAGCTAAAGGAGTTGGGTTCTCTGCCTCACCAATGTCGATGGAAAGGAGGTTTTGTACAGGATTCTCTGCCAAGCTATGGGAGCAAAAGGAGAGTCATTGATTTTAGTGAAATACTCGGAGGATGCCTCCGTGGAGTGGATGTAGGTCGAGTTGATCAAATCACTATAAATCTCTATGTTCTTTACTACTTTTTTTGCATTTAATTTCTACGTGTTTAATTTTTTGTGGTGAATTTTGGATTGGTTGAGTTTTTATTTTTGATTGAAAGATTTTTAAAAAAACCAAATCACCCCCCCCCCCCCCTTCTTGGCTAGCTTGGGCTAGTTCATAAGGGCTTAACAACCCTAATGAACTTTGAAGTGGTATTAGAGCGGGATTCATAAAATTTAGTTTTTGAAAACTTTTGAATTTCAATCCATGGCTAACTCTGGTAATCATAATACTACGGAAGGGTATTTTATTACCCGATCACCTTTGTTTGATAATATTCATTTTGATTTTTAGAAAACTCACAAGTTTACTTTTTTACTATCGATTGACTATCGCATGTGGATGCTTGTAAAAGAAGGTTATACACCTCCTTCTCATGAAATTAATTGCATTAAAACTAAACTTTCTTTTACTTAATGGACTTTTGATTAAAGAGATTTAGCATAAATTAATGTGAAATGTTTCAATTATTTTTCAGTCCTTTGAAATTTGAAGATTATATACTGTTTCAGCCTGTGCAACTGTTAAAAAAAATTATGATAGATTGTGTATTACTTATGAAGGAACCAATGAAGTTAAGTAATCTAGATTGAATATATTGTTACATGACTACGAAGTTTTCCATATGAAACCTTTTTAATCAACTTCTGACATGTATACAAGGTTTATTCAAATTGTCATATCATTGCATGCTTTAAGAAGAGAGCTAACTAATTATGAAAAAGTAAATAAAATTTTGAGATGCTTGCCTTCTTCTTTTGATGCTAAGATCACTTCAATTTTTGAATTTAAAAATTTGAATACTTATTCTATTAATAATTTTCTTGGATCACTTATTGCTTATGAGCAAGGGGTGAATTAAAGAAATATTGATGTAGATGAGAAAAAGAAGGAGAAAATTATGGCACTGAAGGCCAACAACATAGACACTGATTCTTCCGGGTCTTAAAGTGATGATGTTGCCTTCATTGTGAGGCAATTCAAAAGCTTTCTAAGGAAGAAACACCAGAACCATCATAAGTCGAATAAAGGTAAGGGTAGCAAAAATTTTAAGAATTCTAATGATATGATCTGCTTTGAATGCATGAAGCCAGGACACGTTAAAGATGATCATCCTACACTTAAAGCTAACTCAAGGAAGAAGAAGGGTGAGAAGAAACCCAAGTTCAAAAAGAATAAGAAGAGGTTCCAAAAGGCATTCTGGGTAGATTCAGCATCAGACTCCTCTGAGACTGAAGCTGAAGAGGAGATTACAAACTTGTACTTAATGACGAACGATCATCTTGGTCAGTTTGACCAAAAAAAGGTATGTGAACTAACCTATGAATAATTACTTGAAATTTCTAAATAAATTCATGAATCATATAGGAAACTTAAGAAATCACAAGCTAGCTTGAAATTGGAATTTTTAAATTTGCAAAAAGATCATGAAATTTTACATAAAGATCATTCTTTAATTGATAAAAATTTTATGTCTTTACTTGATAAGTTTGATGCATTAAATAAAAAGCATATTGAATTATCTAATGCATATGATTCCTTAAAGTTATCTCATGCTGAGTTAAAAAAAGAGTTTATGAAATTAAAAAATCTTAAAGTTCTTTAAAATAATAAATCAACATTGCCTGCATAACATAACTTTAAAAGGAAGAATTACTATCTGAATAGATTAGTAAATCCTTTTCCTGGTGTTAGATGTTTTTCATGTGATATGTTAGGATATATTTCACACACTTACACTATTCACTATAGTACACATTGGGCCTAGAGATCCAAATTGCATGATTCACAACATAATATACATGCATTGCATTCCTCTTTCCATAAGAAGGGACCCAAATATGTTTGGGTTCTTAAATCTGATGTTTGATGATTTTGTAGGATTGCTTTCACAAAAGGCCTCATGAGAGTATGTGGTACCTGGATAGCAAATGCTCACGACACTTGATTGGAGATGCTAATCAATTCATTTCGTTGGAGGCCAGGGCTGGAGGCAAGTTTACTCTTAGAGATAACACCACCAGGAAGATAGTGGGCACAAATATAATTGGAAACTCTAAGAATCTTTTGATTAAAAATATTTTTCTTGTAGATGGACTGAAACACAACTTCCTCAGCATCAATCAGCTTTACGATAAAGGCTTCATCATAAAATTCTTGGAAAATATACTTGCATTATAAGCTTAAGTAACAACATAATTTCTCAGGGAAAGCAGATCAATAATGTTTACATAATTGACTTAAATAATATTAAAAGTGTTGTTTCATTTTGCATAAAAATGACTACTAATAATTCATGGTTGTGGCACAAGAGATTATGTCATGCCAGTATGAAAACCCATGGGAGAGTGACCTAAAAAGATCTAGTTAGAGGTGTCCCCAAGCTTAAATTCTCAAAAGATCACCTTTCTGATGCCTGCCAACTAGGGAAGCAAGTTTAATCCTCTTTTTATTCCATTAAGGACATTAGCACCTCTAGAACTTTAGCAGTCCTTCACATGGATTTGTTTGGACCCATTAGCACTGCCAGCTTAGGGGAAAAAGTTTATGGATTTGTAATTATTGATGACTACTCAAGTTGACTTAGATAAGATTTTTGTCACATAAGAATGAGTCTTTTGATAAGTTTAGATCCTTCTTCACTTTGATTCAGAAAAAGCTAGGTTGTGAGATTTTTACCATCCATAGTGACCATGGGGGAGAGTTTGAAAATGAGAGATTTAGAGACTTCTTTGAGGATAAGGGGATTAGTCACAACTTCTCTGCTCCTAGGATCCCTCAACAGAAAGGGATAACTGAATGAAAGAACCAGACCTTAGTTGAAGTTTCTAGAGCCATGCTTACTGAGTATTCACTTTTAAAATACTTTTAGGCTAAAGTTGTAAACACATCTTGTTATGTGTTGAATAGGATGAATATTAGAGCCAAACTTGATAAGACATCCTATGATATCTTTAAGGGTAGAACACCCAACTTTTCCCACCTCCATATCTTTGGCTGTAAGGTTTTCATTCCTAATAATAGGAAGTCACACTTAGAAGAAGAATTTGACTTAAAATTTGATGGAGTGTTATTAAGATATTCAAGTGTGATGAAATCCTTTAGGGTGTTTGATAAGAGAACTTTGGTGGTGGAAGAGACTACTTATGTAGTGTTTGATGAATATGATCCTAAGAAGTCTAGAGTTAAGTATGAAGATGGAGTTGGAGAGATTATCACAGCAGTTGAAAATTTGGAGAAGTGGGTAGAACCCCAAAGTATTGAAGGAGTAGGTGAGATTACCCAATGAGTAAAAAATACAAATTTTGAGGAAACGGTTGAACCTACACTCATCTTGCCTAGAGTTGGAGATATTCTTTGAATCATCTTAAAGAACTGATCATACAAGACCCTTCTAAATGTGTTAGGACTAGGCATGGACTTAGGAAGGAAGTGAAACACTATGCCTTTATCTCAATGACTGAACCCATAAACATCAATAAATCCTGATGAGTTTTGGATCTTAGTCATGCAAGAGGAATTAAACCAATTTGTTAGGAAAGATGTTTGGAAGCTTGTAGAAAGACTAAAGGGATAAAGTATAGTTGGAACCAAATGGGTCTTTAAGAATAAAATGAATGATTCTAGTGTGGTGGTTAGGAATAAGGCAAAATTGGTGGCTAAGGGGTACAACCAAATAGAAGAGATTGATTTTGAGGAGACCTTAGCCCCTGTAGCTAGATTAGAAGCCATTAGAGTGCTACTAGCCTTTGTCTGTTATAAAATATTTAAGCTTTTCCAAATGGACATTAAGAGTACCTTTTTAAATGTGGTAATAAAAGAGGATGTGTTTGTAGAGCAACCCCTAGGTTTTGAGAGTTCTCAATTTTCAAATCATGTTTTCAAATTAAAAAAGGCTTTATATGGATTAAAGAAGGCACCTAGAGCTTGGTATGAGAGGCTTAGCACATTCTTACTAAAGAGGGAGTTTGTTAAGGGGAGCGTTGACACCACCCTTTTTTTGAGGAAAATAGGAGATGGATTATTCATTTTTCAAATCTATATAGATGATATTCTTTTTGGATCTTCTGATAAAAGGTTATATGATGATTTTTCTAAAATAATGAGTAGGGAATTTGACATTAGTTTTATAGAGAGTTATCCTATTTTTTGAGCTTTAGTATAAGAAAACTAGATGATGGAGCCTTTCTATATCAATCAAAATACTTAAAGGGCATCTTGAAGAAATATGAAATGGATAAAGTTAAGCCAATTAATACTCCCATGACCTCTAGTATTCAATTGGATAAGGACCCAAATGGAAAATTAGTTGATCAAAAGAAGTAAAGAGGGATGATTGTATCTTTACTTTACCTGATTGCTAGCCGACCAGATATAATATTTAGTGTTTGTCTCTATGCAAGATTTCAAGCTGATCATAAAGAATCCCACCTGACTATAGTTAAGAGGATATTTAGATACCACTTAGGAATTAGGTATCCTAGGCAGAGCACTTCTTTCGAGAATATTAAATATTCTGACTTTAATTTTGTTGGATGTAAGGTAGATAGAAAAAACACTTCTGGGACTTGCTAATTCATAAAATAGTCTTTAGTCTCCTCATCAAGTAGGAAGCAAAACTCTGTTGCACTTTTTACTATTGAAGCTAAGTACATTGCCTTAGGAAGTTGTGTGGCCCAAGTCCTTTGGTTAAAGCAGCAAGTTCTAGATTTAGGATTACTTGTAGGCACAATTTCAATCCTTTGTGACAAAACTAGTGTCATCTACATTTCTAAGAATCTTATCCAACACTCAAGGACCAATCATATAAATATAAGGCATCACTTTATTAGAGACCAAGTGACCAAAGGAGATATTGAGTTACACCATTTGGCAACTGAGAATCAACTGGCTGACATCTTTACTAAACCACTTACCTTCGACACTTTTAGCACTTTAAAAATCAGATTGGGTGTGATTGACATAAATGCATGAACTTGATTTTTGATCAATTATTTACTGATTGTTATTTTCTTTTTGTAGTTTTATTTTCTTACTTATTTTTTATCTATTTTATTTTTATTGATTTGATTTTATTCATTATTTTATTTTTTTTGTTTAATTACTTTTGAATTGATATCTTCTGCTGTGTTTTTTTATTTTTTTAAAATTTGTGCTCAATTATTGACATCTCTAAAATCAGTTAAAGGGGGAAAACACCATTGATTGTTTCCTTCTCTCTAACTTCTTTTAGTGGTGAAATTTTTTTTCTTAATAAAAATTTATCTAGCCTTGGGACAATAGCTTAGGCTTAATAACCTAATTAGGAGAAACTAGTGAGAGAAACTCTAGGAAAATGTTTTGAATTTTTCACAAGAATTTAAATTTTTCCCTTTGTGGGAGTTACAGTGATTGATGGTAGCAGACGTTCGCCGGCATCTCCTTGCTGGCGGTACCCTGGACGATCATCGTTCTATTCTGAAGGTTATGAATGTTTCAACCCGTCTGTTTCTCTCACCACTAGCGTTCAGTGATGAAAAAGCTAGTTTGGTCTTATTAATAAATCCAAAGGCAACAAAGGAATTGTTATTAAAGAAGGTGGATTCGTAGCAAGGAGGGAACCAGAGGTTATTGGAAAAGGGAAAAGCATAATTATTAAAGAAGATTTTAAAAAAAATTCAGAGACTGTGTTGCATTGATACCTTCTAAAGGTTCAAATACTTCGCCGTCTTCAAAATCTATTATGATTGAAAGTCCCTCAGCGAATGGAAATGTAGACAGCAAGGAGAAGAAGTCCCTTATTCTAAGCTCATTGGTAATTCCTAGCCCTACAAATTCAAATATCCTAGAAGGAAAGAATAATTCAGCAAAACAACAGAAGAATGTTGAACCAGATAGAATTTTATTCTCTGATTTGATGAAAGTTAGAGAAGTTGAATCAGCTGATAAGGGAGTCTATGGAGAGGATGTTCCAAGCCTGACTAGAAATTATGCTGGAGAACTGAAGAATGTGTGGAGTAAAAAAGAGAATATGAAGGTTTAAGAACTCCAATTGAGCGATTTCATAGCTGAAGATGGAGTGACTGTGAAATAGCATGAGAAAAATGAAAAAGATAATGCATATAAGCTTAGCAACTCAATTATCATCAAGGTGTTTGGAGGTGATCCACCTGTACTGGTTATCAGCTCAGAACTTTGGAGACAGTGGATGCAATATGAAATGTTTCACCTAACTATGCTAGGCGTGGGATGGGTGCTTTGCTCATCCTTTGAGCCAGAGCATATGGAGGCTATTATGACAAATAGACCATGGTTTGTAAATGGGAAGATTATTGGGATGGATAAATGGTTTCAAATTTTTTCTCCAAACTCTCTAAAAGGCTTGACAGCTCCGATTTGGATTAGATTACCAAATCTACCTCTTCAATGTTGGGATAATATCAATCTTTGTAGAATTGCTTCAATGGTTGGAAAACCATATTTGATTGATGGGAACATGTTCCAATGGGGAAGAAGAGAATTCTGAAGAGTTTGTGTCTAGATCAAGCTGGATACCAAGCCTCCTCTAGGTGTTTAGATTGAAGGGAAAGTTGGGAGATTCTACCAAAAAATAGAGTATGAACGGGTTCCAAACATCTGCTTCAAGTGTGGTCTAATTGGTCATAATATAGATGGATGTAAAGAAGGTATAGGAGTTTGAATCAATTCGGAGAAGATATCTGTATCTGGAACAAATAATGCGGAAAATCATTTACAAGCTGGAAATGAAAAAGATGGGACTGTAGAGGGATCTGGATATGGGCCTTGGCTTATAGTGAACCGGGGCAGGAAGACATTCAATTATCAAAATCAAATTCAAAACCTTCCTCTTTAAAAAGTAAACAAAAGTTTGTGGAAAAGGAAAGAGGCTACAAGGACTTCTGGAAATGCTGCTAAGGAAAACATAGAAAATGATCAAGTTAAGAAGTTTGGAACAGAAGTTGCTGATGCTCCAGTGTTCAAAATTATTGACCCAGAAGTGATAGGTGGATCAACCAAAGCATAATTCTGATTCTGGAACTAATATTCCAGGTGGTGAGAACATTCTGATACCCAATCACTCACTAATGTATTCATTAGCTTTTTGGAATTGTAGAGGACCAAAGAAAAGTAGAGCTTCTCTATTCCTTAAAGAATTTGTGAGATTGCATAATGTAATTTTTGTGGGTTTGTTGGAGACTAAATTGTCTTCTTTTGAAAGGAAAGAAGTAAATACTCTTATTGGAGATGGATGGAACTATGTTATGGACTCATCTAGTGGATTATTAGGTGGTATGATTGCATTATGGAATGCAAATGTGGCTGATTTCATAATGGTTGATTCTTCTAATCAATGCATCATTGGAGATCTCTTGATTAACAATAATAGCAAATGGAGGGTCGCTGCAGTTTAGGCCAATAAGGAATGCAGCAAAAGGAGGGAACTTTGGTAGATATTGGGAATCCATTCCTCTATTGGATTTCCCATGGTGGTTGCTGGAGACTTCAATTGTCTCACTTCAAGGGAAGATAAAAAAGGAGGGAAAAGGTTTCAATACACTCAAGGTTCTAAGGAAATGGAGGCCTTCTTTACTAAAAATGAATACCATGAGGTAAGATTCATTGGACCGCGGTTCACTTGGTACAACAACAAAGTTGGAGGAGCTCGGATCTTGGAAAGGCTAGACAGGTGCTTCTTAAACTCATTTGCATTAAATTTATCATCTCAATTGGTTGTTAAGTACTTAGCTAGAATAGCTTCCGATCATTGTCCCATCATCCTCAATATTCTATATTTGAAATCACCATGCGTGAAGGCCGTTAAGTTTGAGGACGTGTGGGTTTCTTATCCAGCTGCCCTCAAGGTGGTAAAGAAGGCTTGGGCTACTAATTATCAGGGCAGTCAAGCTCACTTACTAAACTCAAAATTTAAAAGATCTCTTAGATCTCTTTTCTTTTGGAGTAAAGCTAAGAAGGTAAACCTAAACTTGTCTAAAGAAAAACTAATGGTAGATATATTGGAGCTTCAAAATAAGGAATTTAATATTGGTTGGGTCTCTGAAGAAGATTACTGGAAATTAAAAGCCAAGGTGTTGGAGCTGAATTCTACACTGGCTAGATTGAACATATGGTCGAAACAAAGAGCTAAAGTCAAATGGATGGTTGATAGAGATTGCAATTCTAAATTTTTTCATTCCTATGCTAGTGCAAAAAGATGGTTGAACAACATTGTGAAGATCAAGGATGAGGAAGGGAATGTTCTGGAGGAGCAAAATCAAATTGAAGAGACACTTATTCGATTCTTTAAGCAAAAGTGGAGGCAAAGGAATTGCAAGCTGAAGGGTTGGCCTAAGCCGATCTATACTTTGAATTGGGATGACAAATCTTGGTTGGCAAGGGATTTATCGGTGGAAGAAGTAGAGTTTGTTATCAATCAGTTTGGAGGAAACATTGCACCTGGTAGTGATGGAATCACTTACACTTTTTTAAGAGCCTATTGGGACATTATTAAAATTGATTTTGTGAATGCAATAAGTTATTTTCTACAATATGGAGAGATGGATAAGTCATGGAAGGATACCTTGATTGTGCTAATCCCCAAAGTTTCAAATCCTTTAGTTCCTTCCAACTTTAGGCCAATCAATCTTTGTAACTCTATTTACAAAGTGGCGGCTAAAGTTATTTTAAACAGGCTTATCTTGGTTATTCCCAAAGTCATCTAAGAGGAGCAATCGGCTTACATCCAAGGGAGATCTATTTCAGATCATGTTTTGGTTGCTCAACAGGTGTTTCACAAGTTCAAGTTTTCAAAATGTTCTAAAGGCTTAGTAGCTTACAAAATTGATATGGAACAGGCATATGACTCAATGAGTTGGGATACTCTTGAAGGAGTCTTGAAAAACTTTGATTTCCCTCCATTATTCTCAAAATTAATATTGGAATGTGTGTTAGAGACAAGGTTTTCAGTTATTATAAATGGAAGCCAATCGGAATGGATTTCAGTGAAGAGTGGCTTCCGGCAAGGCTGCCCATTATCCCTATTTCTTTTTATACTGTGCTCTCAGCTTTTATCAAATGCACTTTCCTTGACTTCCATTAGAGTTAACATTTCTACTTTTGGGCCACAGATTTCACATCTGCTATATGCAGATGACATTTTGTTATATTCTGAAGCTAGTAAGAAGGTGGCTTTGGAGGTAAAAGGAATCCTATCCAATTTCAGCAAATGGACCGGTCAATGTATAAGTATTGGGCAATCTGGAGTTCTCTTTGGAAAGGTGGTTGATAAAAGGAGGATGAGGGCCATTACAAGAACTTTAGGTATCAAGGAAGTAAAAGAATTTTTTTACCTTTGAATCAAGATGACACTTAGAAGATGGAAGGCTAATGATTTTCAATTCATCATTGAGAAATCATTAAAGAAAATCAACACTTGGGAAAACAAGCTCATCTCCTTGGCTGGGAAAATAGCTTTAGTGAATTAGGTTACTTTGGCTATCCCAACTTTCTATAGCACTCACTCCTTGGTTCCTATCAGTATTCTTAAAGAAAGCAACAAAATATGCAAGAGTTTTATTTGGAATAAGCCCAATGGTATTGTTGGCATTCATTATGTAAACTGGGAGGAGTTATGTAAACCTGTAGATAAAGGTGGAAGAGGATTGTGCTCACCTACCACCAAAGTGGCTGAACTGAGAGGAAGGCTTACATGGAGATTTTTTAATAATAAAAATTCTTTTTTATTCAAATTGTTGGCTCCTAAATATGGGTCCAAAATTGAAGAAGATAGTTTAAAGAGGAATGTATCTTCCTCATGGAAATAAATCACTGATGGAGGTAAAGTTCTACAGCCATTCTTAAAATGGAGTGTGGCTAATGGGTCATCAATTAATGTATTTGAAGAAAAGTGGCTGCTGGATAGGAGCTTAAATGAATGGCCTACATTTGTTATTCCTCAAGGAGAAGAACCGATATTACTGGATAGGTTCATTGAAGACAAGGAATGGAATGTGGTTGAATTGCGAAAATTATTTGGTGGTGAATTGGTGGAGCTCATTTTACATACAAAAATAATGTGTGATCAATGGGAGGATAAACAGGAGTTGATACACAAGTGATCAGGGAGATCAATTTCAGGAATGATTGCTGAAGCAAAATATCAATATCAGCCTGAGTGTAAATATTAAAAATGGATGAAAAAAGCTAAACTAAGCCCAAGGGTGGAAATTTTCTACTGGAGATTATTCAAGGAAGCTATTCCAACTTACCATTTTCTGGTTCATAGAAGACAGCAAGAAATTGAAGTATGTCCAAGGTGTATGGACGGCATTAAAGACATGGAACATATTCTTTTCAAATGTACCAAGATAAAGGAGGCTATGTCACAAATCAACAAATGGGGATTTGGAATTCCTTTCTTTGAAAACTTTCAAGATTCCTATAGTTGGATGGATCAAACAGTAGCTCACAATGGTATGATTCTTAATTTATTCTACAATGTCCTATTTTTTTCATGGAAGGCTAGAAACAGGTTTACACAAGATAAAGTGGTTGAAGGTGCTATATCGGTGGCTGCTAATGAAGTATGCTATTCTTCTATATCTAAATTGACTGTTAAAGCTAATTCGGATCTATAGGATGTTAACCAGCCCTTTAAGCTATCCAAAACATGGCATCCCCCTCCACCCGAATGGTTAAAAATCAATGTAGATGCTTCTCTTGACACTTCTTATAAAGCTGGTATTAGAAATGTTATACGTGATAGTAAGGGGAGATTCTTATTGGCTTTTGGAAAAAAAATACATTCATTAGGATGTTTACTATTTGGAGCTTCTAGCTATAAAGTCATTGAAAGAAATTATTAAAGATTGGATGTTAAAATACAAGGGAGCAAGTATTAATGACTTCAAGAGTGAAGAAGACTTTGATTTCTTTAGAGGGTTTAATTATGTTATTTTTTCTTGTGTTGATAGAGGTAGCAACAAGACAGCCGATTGGTGTACAAAGTATTCCACGACTAGCAATTTTATTTGGGAAGAACTTTGCTTGAATAGGATTCCTCCTTCATTTGTAAAGTTATTAAAGGAGGAATCAACTTTGTAGTTGTTTATTTTTTCTTCCGTTGCTTTTAATGCATTTATTGCTCTTTTCAATATATATATATATATATATATATACATAAAATGTATCAAAAATTAAAAGAAATGCAAAGAGTGCCAATCAAATTGATAAAGAGGCATAAAATGAGCCAACCAAAAGCAAGCTTCTTATCTTTCAAAATTTTTAAATCATAGAAGAATTCATGTGTCACTTGATTTTTTCAAAGGTTTAATTTCAAAAATTCATGATTGTACTAATTACTCTGATATATTATTCTATAAAATATTTTTCTGGAACTAAGTTTTGAATGGGTCTCTTTTTCTTATCCAATTGATTATTTTGATTTAGATCCTTATTTTCAAAAGACAATTTTTCCTAGGAGAAGTCTGAGTTGAGGCTAATAGGATCAGTTGTTCTACCATTTTCTCGGATTTCAACGATGTTAACTCATTAATTCTTACAAACTTTTTAATTTTATCACATGGAGAATTTATCATATTCATGCTTTGATTAAAAAAAAACCTTGTTTAGCTGTTGTTCTTATCTTTTCATATTTTATTTTCTCTTTTAGGTTATTTTTTCATGTGTTTGGGCCTTCTCTGATCATCTCCATCCATTATGTTATTTTTAAACTTTTTTTCACATCATCCTGGATGATATCTATTTCATCCTGGATGATCTATTCAATTCACTCTTTAAATTCCATCTGACAGCTATTTTGACTCTTCTACTTTTTTGATCGTCCTGGACAATCCATTATCATCCTGGACGATCTGATCGTCTTCTATTTCAATTATTTGTGATTGTCCTGAATGATCCTCCTCATCCTGGATGATTTTCCTAATCTAAGCTCAATTATTGGTGATCGTCCCAGATGATACACCTATTTGTCCTGGATGATCCACATGGTAAAATTCGGCACTCAACTTTAATTTGGTTGATACGATCCATTATTGTGCATCGTCCTGGATGATCCACCTAATCGTTTAGGATAATATGATTTTTCAACGATCATATAGAATGACTCCTCAAGATGATCTGTAGTGTCTTATTATCCAAGACGATATCTGATCATCCTGGATGATTTTACTGCCCTTTTGACCAATTATCCTAGATGTAATTATTGCACCATATCATCCAAGACGATCTGGATGATTCTTTAAAAATTGAGACTTTCCATCTTTTTTTTTTTCACACAATCCTTCTCAACTCCCTATTTCTCTTACTCTTATGCTCTATTTTCTTAAGTGTGGCTGACGGAAAGAGATCTCACCATCTTTCCGGGAGTTCCTCAAGGGAGACTCTGGACCCTCGCTTCACTAAGGCGGATGATCAAGCCACCTATTAAAGGTACATAATAGTCGGGATTATTGTATTCTGGACTGTCAATCCACGCATTCTTTCCTATCCCGTCCTAGATCTATTTGCACACACTTCCTTGACCTTCCTTTACTCTCTCTGTCCCTTTCAACTCTGATCTTCTTTTTAAATTCTTCACTAGCCTCTGCAAAAATTCTTCTTTTATTGCTCTTAGGTCCTATGTGAATCGACATATCGTCGAAATCACATATCAAGATTGTGAAGAACTTTTGCAACTTTCCATCACATGGGACAAACTACATACCCCATGTTCTAATCCTGACTACAACTGGGCTCTAGCTAACCACTTTCTCCAAAATACTACTGCTCATTTCATGTTGGAGAGTCTAGCACCTTACTCAAAGATGCTAGGACAATCTAGCATGTCCAACACACCTCAATTCTTCCCAAAGTTGGTGATCACATTCATATCACACCTCTTATTTTGATCACTACTTTTTACATTTTGGATTGCTGATAATTTAATGCCACTGATTTGATTTTTTGCTACATTGAGCATCTGGCCACTATTTGAGATCCAGGATATAGGAGGATGCCTAATCTTTCCCTAGGACATATCATTGCCTATGTCTTAGAATCAAAATACAACCTCCAATATCCTACCCCACCTAATTTTCAGCCTACCTTCTACTCAAACAACTCCTTCCATATTCTTCACAGTACTCATCTCCACCCAGGGCACGAGGAAGCCGAGGGAACTGAAGAGGAGGCAACTCCTGCACATGTTCCTGCACCTACTTTGCTCTGCTAACACTCTCAGCTGGATCAACTGGTGTAGTGATTCAACTAGTAAAAGACTCACTTTGACACCTTTATTGCTGCACAGGAGCAGCAATATGCGGAGGATTTTGTTCGCTTTGACGCTTAAGTAGCTAACTAACAGCTCCAGTTTGACCAAGTTATGGCCTGGCTTGGGGAGCAGTTTGTGACTCTTTCAAGTTACTTTCAACCACATCCACCACCACCACAACCTACTCCTTCAGATCATCAGGGGTTGTCTTTCTTTTAGTATGCTTATTTTTGTGTGATGTTATTTTACTTCTGTTTAGTAGCTTGTGTTGTTTTTCTTTCTCCCTGCTCATTTGTATGATTTCAAAAGGGGGAGTAGCTGTACTAGTTTGTATTGTTTTAGTCTTTATACTATTCTAGTCTGTTATAGTTTATTATGTTTTTATGATGGATAGTTGAACTATTTGAACTTTAGTTATTTCTTTACCTAATTCCATTAAAAATTCTTTGAACTGCTTCAATTACTTAGTGTTTGCCATCATAAAAAATGGGAAGATTGTTGCAAATCTTCTTTGAGGGAGTATAATTTTGATGATAGAAAAATACTTATATTTCTCTACGACTACCTTGCCTACTAACATTTCAGGTCCACAAGATCAAACTGCAATTTGAACCAGCTCAAGATTGGTAGACTAGGACTAAGTCTGTTTGTAAACTTTTTTCCTTTCTTGAGTCTATTATAAACGATGTGGTTCCTGATGCTAAGTAACCTTGCACACACACACATGGGGAAATTTTCTATCAATTTTTAGAGTTCTCTATTTTTGGTCATATCATTCGGGACGATCTATAAATTATCTTAGATAATCTGTTAAAAATAAAAACCCTAATTAGGGCATCTTGGTTAAGACAGTCGTCATTAAGCACATCGTCCAAGATGATATTTATATCGGCGTGGATGATAGGCTCAAATCAGAAAGTTTAAGCCACCAGATCTATATAGGTATTTTTTTTTTTGCACATTATCCAGGACATCTTCCTAGATGATGAAACATAATTATTATGCATAAATTAATCTAATTATTAAGAAAAGTAATTAAGGCTTGATTGTTCGATCAAATCATCCTGGATGATTGTAGGATCAGTCGGGACGATCAGTTCAAAAAACCTTAGTTGTTCCTGGATGATCAATATCAGACACCTTCTATTCAGGGCGATGGTTTGGATGATCTTAACAGACTTGAATTAATCATTCAGGAATATCGTGAGATCGGCCTGGATGATCAAGCTATTTTTCCATTATCTAGACATCCTTTCAATGCGATTGTCTGGATAATATTTAATGACTTATACTAACCATACATGATGAAATATTATCATCCTTGATGATGTGAATAAAAACCATCTGATTGTCCCAAACCATCTGGGCTGATTGAGAGAAATGTATGCTGATCATCCAGGATGATAAAGTGAATTTATAAAAATTAAGAGCTATTTCAAAACTCTTCTATTTAACAGCTCTTGTTCTACCCAAGAAATTATCTTTTGCTGTAGTCTTAACCTAAGAGATCCTAGAGGAGAGGGAGAGAATGAGAGAGAGAGAGAGAGCGAGAGAGAGAGAGAGAGAGAGGATCTTGTGAGGGGGAGTTTGTGAGGGACTTCACAAAGGTTGCTCCAAGCAAGGATCCAAATCATCTTCTCCGATGAACGTCCCTTATTCTTGGAGGTTCGAGAGAGGTCTTTTTTAGCAATCAATCAAGGTTCTCTTCGTGCTTTAGGAGGAAGTAAAAGGATTTGGGTTCTCTGTCTCACTTGTGTCAGTAGAAAAGAGGTTTTGTACATGCTTCTCCACCTTGCTGTGGGAGCAAAAGGAGAGTCACTGAGTTTAGTGCAATACTCAGAGGCACCTCTGGGGAGTGGACGTAGGTCAATTTAACCGAACTATTATAAATCTCTATGTTCTTTACTATTGTTTTTTCCACATTTAATTTCTGCATGTTTAATTTATTTGTGCTATTTTTTGGTTTGGTTGAGTTTTTGTTTTTGATTGAAATTTTTTTTGAAATACCAATTCACCCTCTGGTTAGCTTGGCTAGTTCGTAAAGGCTTAACATCCCTAACAAACTTTCACTACCCTTCTTATTATTGCACCAAGTGTATTTAGAACAAATAACCCCTACATCATGCAAAATCATTATTGTTTATAAAGTTTTTAATCTCTAATTGTCCTTCAAAGAAGGTAAAAAATTTTCCTCCCCTTTTATCTTCCTGGGACAAGATGCAATTAAAGTCCCCACCTACCACTGAAGGCAAATCCAAAGTTGAATGCAACTCCACACACTCCCATAACTTCCTTCTTTTATACAAGTCCTTACTACCATAAATAGTAGAGACCACACTTCTACCTTTATTAGCAATCTTCAGCTCCGCAATAGGACATTGAGCTGAAGCTTCCAATAAATTAAAAGAAGATAAATTAGTCCTCCAAATCACCAAAATACCACCGGACATCCCAATAGAGGGAAAGAGAAAGAAAACCCAATCAATTCCCATGAATTTATTAAACTCACATCTACTAATATAAGAGATTTTAGTTTCAACTATTCCGACCAAAAAAAAAAAAACACCCAATCTTTAACAAAATCTTTCAAACACATGGAGGATTCTCTTTTCTTAGCCCCTTATAGTTCCATAAAACTAAGGAACTCATTAAGAAAATAAGAGGGAATGACCATCGCTTCTCTTCTTATTCAACACATTCAACTTTTTAGGCCTAAAAGAAAGATGAATTTAAAGGTCCAAGGGACCTAAGCTCTTTAAGAAGTTTTGGTTTATTACCTCCAAAAATTTGGGTATAATAAGAAACATTATTTTACATACATAATTAATTGCATATGTTAATTATTCAACCTAACTAAAATGGATCTTCTACAACAAGATGTACCAAATTAGTAATACATTGTAGCTCCAGTAACATTAGAGAATAATATGTTGCTAGCCCATATTTTAGTGTTGGTTATGGGAGATATAGAGAATAAGTCCTCTAAGAGCATGAAAGAATAGGGAGATAAACATTTGAATATATTTCATAATTTTAATGCCCTTATATTAAAAGCATATATAGGACCACATGCTATAGAAGACAGGTTAATGAGGATAGAGAAGATCTTCGACAATATGTAGTATCTAGAAAATAGAAAAGTACAATTGGCTCTGTTTCTATTTGATGGAGTGGCTTAGAGATGCTTTATTAGATAATAGAGAGAGAAATTTTAAGGGAAGACCAATGTTGATATCCCTTGGGATGAGTTTACTGTAGTATTCAAAATGTGGTATGTACTTCAATCAGTGCAGCTATAGATACAAGAAGCTTTCATTAAACTAGAGAAGGGATGGAAGACTTTGATGTAGTAAGAAACTGAGTTTACTTCACCTGTTATACATGCTCCATATTTGATCCTTACTACTGAAGAAAAATACTATATGTTCCTATAAGGATTGAGTACGTAATTAAGATATCTGTTAGTGCCTCTATGGATCCATGAATTTTCTTAGTTAGTGGAGCATGCTAGATTGCTAAATATTATTTTGGTAGCATCAGCATCTAAGAAGGATGGGAGCTCCAAGAATGATGTCAGTAGTAGGAGGAGTAGAGATGAACCAAGCAAGGATAGAGATAAATATTATGATAAGAAAAGTATATATATAATCAAGGGGATCTAGATAAATAATGTTGATTGGAAGCTATAGTGAATGTTTTCATTATGGAATAAAACATCCAAGTTAGTGCTACCTACTGATGAGGTAATATTTTTGTTATGAAAAAATAGGACACAAGTAAGCTGATTTTCCTTAGAAGGAATTTGGTTAAAGAGCTCATTTAGGTATAGGACAAACTTGACAAGCTGAAGGACAAAGGACTGTATAATCAAGAGCATATATGAAAGGTAAGTAAATATGATTACTAAAAGAGTTATTATGGGCAGTTAAAGGGAATTTTTTGCATTTCTAGTGCCTACTCTAGTGATGCCACAAGTTTGTAACCTACAATATATGGAAGATCAACAGTAACGTAAGATTTCTACTTGAAAAAATAATATTTGAATGATAAAATACTGTAATTCATGCATAAGTGACCTGCATGTGATGGAATAAATTATATAACTTTATGATTCAATGGACTTTTGATTTGACTTTAATTTAATTTGAGTTTTGATCATTTGAGTTTATTTTGTATCTATTATTGTACCTGAATCTTTAAGGGAAACGTCTAGGATGATATTTTTCTATTATTGGTATACTATAAAAACTTAAATTTCAAAAATAATTTAAAATTTAAAAATTAGAATATTTATTTGAACTACAACATAGTGATGATATGCATTTGAGCACCAGGGCGCAGAGTTTTGGTGCACTGTGATTCAAAAATTTATGATATGAGGATGAAGCCTATGTTGTATAGTAATTCTTGATTTGCATGCAAAGTTGTAACACTTTGTGGTGGATATGTGGTTCTACTAACTAAAAACCATTTTTAGGACCACCATGAATCTTATAAACTATTTATAACGTACATCCATTAATGTAAACTCTCAATGAATGCCAAAAACCTTCTATGAATGTTTAACATTCTATATTATTTAACACTCACTAATAACATTCCTCTAATGTATACCAAAAATTGATGTTTAATATTCACTACTAAGGCACTCAACTCTCTTTCCTATGAGAAAAAAAACCATTATAACTACGTCAAGATGGTCATTATCTCCCTTTAATTAAATGAAACATTCCTTGATGAGCAAACTATAGCATATATAAGATGGTCATTTCTCTCTCAGAAGAAGTACATCCTCATTCATTGTTACTAAAAAAAGTAAATCTTATTAGAATAGCCAACTCTACTCATCCCTTTAAAGCAATATAATTACCCTTGATCAAACTTTGTTGTAGTGACTCTTCCTAGATATTGTATTTATGATGTGTTGAATAATGTCATTTTCATTAAACTTCACTAATATGAGGAAGGTCATCCCATGGATGTAAATTGCCACCTCTCCATTATTTTACTTATCATTAATCATTATCTCTTTCCAAATTTATCTTTCTGACCCATCCCAACATGTTCCAATTGCCCAACATTAGTTCGTATAACAGCTTTTATGACTCCTACAAGATTGATCTTTTCAATATAATACTGAAAATACAACATGCTCAAGGCTATTCTACAACATCCTTCCTACTACATTCAAAGCATAAGTCTGATTATAATTTTATTATCCCCTTCCATATTCCAATAATCATTAAATATAAAATCTATATTTTTCACATAGGAACAACAACACACCCTATGGACATTTATTTTAGTCAATATTCTTGTACACACCTTCTAGTGAGGGATTTCCTTAATAATATTATACAAGCAAGCCATGAGCCCTTCATAAATAATGAGTCAATACTTATGGTCAATACATTCTAAAATAGATTCTCATGTCCATCAACATGACATATTCTAATAATGAAAATCCTCCACACACAATCCATAGACATTTTAAGGAAACTCCACTCCACCTAAAGAAATGTGAAGAATACGAAGGTGCATGGTCCTGACATTATAAATTATGAACCACAAAGTATACTCATGAAATTATATAAAACTATAACTTTAATAGGAGTATTTTACCTATATTATATAAGGAGATCTTGAAAAAATTATTACTTACACTACGAAAAGCCTGTTTTTGATAGAGTTCTATGTCAATAACATTGGAAAACCCATAGATAATTATGTTTTTAATGGATACTACAACAGACATATTCCATTTGTAAATCCCTCATCATAAGAGAGAAATAATCATTAATTCATTACAATTTATGATGAAAATTCTATTAAAAATAATCAATGGGTTTTCCATTAATAAATTATCATCAATAACATAAACATTAAATACGTTACATATTCAGTGTCAGTATATACCACCTTATCAATAGATTTTTTTATATATGTTCTCATTGAATTATCTATCAATAATCATTGTTGAAAATTAAAAAAAAAAGTTATCCAAAGTATATTACCTATGATAAAAATGCATCAAATTTTGTAAGTGTACTTCATAAAATAAAGTCATAGAAATTATTGTCTGCTACTATCATTTCTATGGAAACCTGTAACTCTAAAATAATAATAATATATATTAATTCTCCTCAATACTCTTCATATTTAAAATTTTCCTACTTTTTCCCCTCTTTAGCATCTTATTCTTCGTCACCCTCATCCTTAGCTTATGTATCTCCAAAAGCAAGTGGTGGTGGAAGTGGTGGGTAAGGTTAGCTACCATAAAAGAACATCTGTATACGTACTATTGGTCAATTTTTATAGCTTCCACATGATCTTTGAGTTTCATGGTTAGTGTAGTGACATGGCTCCTCATTAATTCTTATATGTCATGTAGTTGTGATGGCATGCTACTTATTATAGAGAGATATAGTTCCCCAACAAACTCCTCTTTTAAGTGAATGAGGAAAAAAATATTCATTACAATTGAATTTATGAATAAATTATTAAATGAATATTACTTATTAGATTTCTTATATTCTTAATGGAAGGAATAGAGCCACCAATATGAAGAGAAGCATCCGTACTAGCAATCTCAAATTCTTGAAACTCATTATTTTGGTATCTTCTTTGGTATTCTTCAGACTCCCACATACCAAGCAACCCCCTATATTTTCCTTCTAATCCAGTTAGGTCTTTCTTTACTGTAGATTCCAATATTTATCAAGTCTCTTATACTTTTACTCCCTTTTGATCAAAACTTCTCCATATCATGGAGTGATGCTTGGGGAAACAATGAATACTTCCTTCATATTTTAAGATATAATGTAAGTATAATTATAGTAAAATTAATCATAATTGATTCAATTATAAATATATTATTGATGGGGGCTTATGGATTACAGATGCTAACAATGTGAGCTAGAATGCGACTGCAAAGTTTTAAAATATGCTTAGATATATTTTTGATATAAAATTATTGCTTATATTTTTTTTTATAACTATGCAAGTACTTGTATTGAATACAATAATAAAGTGATAGAGTGGAGTGTCAAACCCACATGGAAGTGTTATACTTAATTGTAACTTAAATACTTTTGCTAATTTAAATGCACAAATTATCCTACTAAACATAAAAAAGGTGTTTTTGAGTTTTTATCAATAAAAGAAAATAACTTGGAAAAGAAAGTTGATACTTATAAAAATAAAGTGTTTTGGACTAGTGGATGTATAAAACAAAACTTTCATAATGAGACGCTAAAAAATATATAAACATCAATGCATATGCATTCCTAGGTCTCTATCAAACTTGCAGGAGAAAATATGAAGGTTTATGGTCTTTCTAATGTTTTTCTATCTCTATAGAACATAGAATATTAAAATTTTGAATATTTAGGCAAGACAACATTCTATTTCAATCCTCCTAATTATTCAAGCATTCCTCTATCTAGGCTATACATCTCGCTATGTTTTTACTACACACTTATGCATTGAATGAAGAATGAGAGATATTGAAAACATCAATACATTCATTAAAGCACATAAGTATACATTAGTATATACTATGCTTACTATATCATTAGCCCAAAACTAGATAATCTTCTAGTCTTGGAAGAAATAATAAGCAACCCCATTATAATTTTATTAATTCTAAGGAAGATACAAAAGAAGAAATAAGAAAATGGTCACCAAGAAGGATAAAATGATCTTCTCATAATCCTTCCATAAATGATAGAGTTATTTACACGAATAATCTAAGATCTCCATAAATAAAATTATCTTTTACTTTCCTAGCCTCTCTTAAACTTTACTCTTAGGGGGAACTAAAGAAACACTCTTACAAGAACATTATTTTCACTCCAACGATAGAAATCTCTCATAAAAGAACTGAAAGGTTATTTATAGTAAATAAAGGAATGGGCTCAAGTTCTGTGGCACTCAATAAGGAGGTGTAGTGGCAGTGAAAAATGAACTAGCACCTCGATTCTACAAAATTTGTTATACTACAATAACATATATATATATATATATTTTGAAGAATGCATTTTGCAATTAAAAGAAATGAGCTAATTACAAGCTAAATAAAAGGCTCACATTCCTTCTTCAATAAAGAAAAAAGAGAAGGAGGAATGTTAGCAAAAGAAGAACTATCAAAGTAAAAGTTGTTATCTAGAGCCAAAGTAGCACACAAATTGGCTACCTTATTACAATCTCTATGAACATGATGAAGAATTACCTTATTTAAATTGGCCAAGAAAAGAACATCCTCCTCAATCTGATTGTAACCTTGCCACTTAGCCTTATTCAAAGAATGTTGAATGAATTTGCTAACATTGATGTTATCACCTTCAATTATTACTCTTTTACTTTCAAGCATCCACGGTTGAATGAGTCTTCTAAGTGTCATAACAGCATCCAATTCAAGATGAGATATATCCCAATGTGTTCTTCTTTCACCAAAAGCAATCAATAATCTCCCTTTATAGTCTCTAAAGCAACCTCCATTTCCAGCACTATAAGAAGTAAGGAGAGATGCATCCACATTAATCTTAATCCAATCAAGCGGTGGAGGATGCCAAATGTTTTGAAACTCCCAAGGGAGATTAGCACCCCAGCTATCAATGAAAGGATTAGAGATTTTAACAGCAGAATATATCACATTTGCTGCTATAATTGGAATGGGAATTGCAGTTTTTTTATGTTTCACAGCATTTCTATTACGCCAATTCTAATACACAGTATTGCAATAAAGGCTGACTGTATTAGGTGCAAAATTAGAGAGTGTTCTCAGTTCAAGTAAGAACTCATTTATAGAATCAAAAATAGGAATATAGAACCCCCAATTCTGGATCTACCTGATAGTATCCTGCAGCTCTTTGTAACAGACAGAAATGTGTTCCAGATTTTTAATCTCTTGATAGCCCCTAGCACATAAATCTTCATTTGTAAGCTTTCTATACTTAAAAAAATTCATTAGTTGGGATGGCTTCTTTACTCAATCTGCACCAAAAAAGTTCTACACGAGCTGAAAGTTTTAATTTCCTCAACCAAGTATAAAATCCCATGTCACCTTCACCACAGTTGCAATTGTTGTAGACTTCATAAGCTCGAGCTGTGATGGATTTGCCAGAAAGAAAGAAAATCTCTTCCAGGAAATCCTCATTAACATTCCTATAAATTGGAATCTATAATTCCATAGTGATGATATCTTCATGAAAAAGCATTGCAATTCTTCAAGATCCCAGCAGCTATTATCAGTAATGAAATGGCTGAGATTTAAGCCTTACAAGCCCACACAGTCTGCTGTAACTGGCCAATCATTCAAGCATTTGTCTAACAACCAAATATCATTAAGAACATCAATTTTCCTCCCATTAACCACTCTCCACCTCAATAGAGGTTTTAAGTATTCTGCTCCTTCATTCAATATCTTCCAAGCAAATGATTTGCCATTACTACACATAGTTTTCCACCAACTGTCTCCATATTTGGCTGTCAGAACCTGATGCAGTAAAGAATTCTGATTTTGTAGCAACCTCCAAGTCAATCTAGCTTTGAGAGGACCAGCTCTACTAACCGCCGATTGAAAATTCAAACCTCCTTGAGCTTTTGATTTACAAAGAATTTTCCAAGCAATGTAGTGCATACCCTTCTTTCCACCCTCTTATGCCAAATAAAATTTCTGTAACATTTATCAACATCTTAAAGCACCTTCTTTGGGACCAAGGTGTGAGTCAAAATAAAGTTTGGTAGAGTTAAGAGGGAAGTCTTTGCAAGAGTAACCTTCTCCGCCAAAGACAGGCACTTGCTTCCCCAAGTGTTCAATTTTTGCATAATCAAATCCAGAAGAAATTTGAAATTAGCTTTCAAAGGTCTTCTCAACATCAGCTTTACCCCATGATACTGTAATACGTTAACCATTTTAAACTTTAAAATTTTCTTCACTTGTAAAATGTCCACTCTATTTATTCCCTTACTAAGAAAAATTTGGGATTTAGCATTATTAACTCTTAATCCAGTCCAGGAACAGAAGTCCAATATAATGTTATTCAACTTGATAGCAAGATGCTTTGAAGCTTGAGAGAAAGCAATACATCATTAGCAAATAGCAAATGGCTAACCTTTTGAGCTTTATGTGAAACCTGAATTCCCAAATCTTGACCCCTTTGTGCCATTGCCAAAGAAAAAAGCTGAGAGCAAATAATATACAGATATGGCGATAGAGGGCAACCTTGCCTAAAGCCATTTTCTGCAATAATCCACTTGGAAGTTCTACCATTAAAAATAAAGGAGAATCTAGCATTCCTAACACATTTCATGATAAGCATAGACATTTTCCTTGGAATTCCAAACATTTCTAAGACTTGAGATAAAGTCACCCAACTCATACTGTCATAAGCTTGCTCCATATCAAGCTTAACCGCCATTAAACCTTTTTTGCTTTTAGAAACTCTAAGCTTATGGAAAACCTCATGATCTAGTAGACAATGATCAGACATAAATCTACCATTAAGAAAAGCTACTTGTTCTTCAATGATATACTTGGCAATGTAATTTTTCATTCTATTTAAAATCATTGTAGCCACAAACTTATAAGTTGTTTGACGCAAACTTATAGGCCTATAGTTAGACGGATTAATAGGCTTTTTTATTTTGGGACTTAGAACAATAAGTGTATCCTTCGACTCATTATGCATAATACCGGTTTTAAAAAAACTATCAATAGCTTTACAAGTGTCATCCTCCACAATCTTCTAATAAAATTTAAAAAAAGAAGTAGTGATGCCATCTAAACAAGGGGATTTGTTGTTACCCTGATTGAAGACAGCCTTGATCAGTTCTTCTTTAGTGAAATCCATATTTAACAGTTTTGCATCTTCATGAGAAATTCTCAAATTTTCTGGACACGAAGGCCATCCTGTTAGCTTACACTCTCTTGCTGTCCATTTTTTCTGAAAAAAAAAAAATTTGTAAAAAATAGTTTCAATTTGCTCAAAATCTTCAACCACTGTCCCATTCTCATCTTTGATTTGCCAAATCATATTCCCATTCCTTATGGCTGAAGCATATTGATGAAAATAATTGGAATTTATATCCCCATCTTGCTGCCATCTGATTTTTGCTCTTTGATTCCACCAAGTAGCAAGTCTTCCCCAAGTCACATTAAGGTCATGGACTTTGTTTCTCAAAAGTTTCAGATTTTCTACCGTTAGGCCTCCTGTTCTGGATTCTTAAATCTGTAACTATAATATATCCTTCTTAAATTCAAGTTTCAACGAATTCAGTTCTTTGCACTTGTTTTTATTCCAAAAATAGAGAGCTTTTAAAGTTCTTCTCAACTTCCTTTGAAGGATTTCAGCACTAGTACCAAAATCAGATTTTTTCCAAGCTTTTAAAGTAATGTTCCATGTGGCTGAATAAGATTTCCAAGTGCCTTTAAATCTTAAAAAATCCAATTTTTGATTTTGAGGTTCTACCAAATTGAGGGAGATAGGAGCATGATCAGCTACTACAATAACGTATTATATGGCATGGTTAGAACTTAAAATAAAAAATATTTTTCCTGAGTCGATGTGGCTCCTCATGATTTTAACTTCTCTACTTCTAGAAATTTGACCACTAATTCTCTCGAATGAAGCATTCAAACTTGAGGTGTTGAAAGGTATGGTATTGAGGTAGTGAAAGGTATGCATTATGACATTCATTTTCTTGTGACATTTAATGTTGTAGTGCTGAATTTTGGCATAACAAGGTTGTTTAACATTGTAGCAGTGGTAAGTGTTTTGTTTTTGTGCTTATAAATAGTAAAAATTGGTGCTTTAATATTAGAAATTGGTTCCTCAATGTGATTTAACTCGATGCTGCAACATGATATACTTAGGCACCATGGCGTTATTCCACACTTGTAATTTTTACAATTTTGTTAATATTTCTAATACAAACACTTATAAAATAATACATTTTCATTGAAATTCAAACAAAATAAAAAATAAATATTTTACAATTAATAATTATATATTATAAATTTATAGATTAGCTTTTTCTATATCAACTAATATCTTCTTCCATAACATATATGTTGTGTCACACAAGCTACTTATTGTCTAAATAATTATGTGTGTAGGGTTTGTATGAGGATAGACTTATGATACATTTATGAATTGTTATTTCAATTTAAACTAAAAATAAATTATATATATATGCTATTTAGAAACATTCATCTCACTCTATCAAGTTGAAAGTTCAATGGAGGATGTGAAGCCTTATTGATTTGTACCTAGGCACACACAGAGGTGGGTGGTGAATTGGTTATTTAAAAATTTCTTTAATATAAAGAGAAATCTTATTGAAATTTTTAATAACTTAAATTAAAAAATTTTATCACCTAACTTAAAAGCTAATAAACTTAACAAAAATTACAATGATTGTGGTGATAATTTAATCAAATAAATCTAATATCAACCATAACTTTTCAACATGTGATTTTCAAGAAAATAAATTACAAAAAGGTAAAATGTAGAAAATTAAATTAGAATGAGCACACAAAAAATTTATAGCGGTTTAATCAAACAATTAACTAGGTCCACTTCCCGAAGTCCTCCACCCTAGGTATTACACTAACTCTTAGTGTCTCTCATTTATCTAAAAGTTTGAGGAGGTTGTAAGACCTCAATGAACTAGCCTAAGGTATGCCAACAGGGTGGGGGTGAATTGGGTTTTTTTAAAAAAAATTGCTTACATTCAGCAAAAATAAAACTACTTTTTGATTTGTTTGTAGTTAGGAGAACGAATCAATACTTATCACCTACTATGAAAGTAAATAAACATATTCAACATTTTAATAATCATGATAGAATTTAAATCATTATAGAAGAAAATTGTTATCATGGATTTTAACCAATCAAATATCATATAAAAGTAAATGCGGAAAAGTAAAATGTAGAAAATAGAAAATTAGAACAAACGCTCCAGAGATTTATATTAATTTGATTAAACAATGACCTTTGTCCACTCCCAGAAGTACTTTATTCTAAGTATTACACGATCACCATAGTGTCACTCCTTTTGTTGCCACAATAAGGCAAAGAAGCCCTTACACAAATCACTTCCACCAACCCAGTGCAGCGGAGAACCCAAAGCTTTGTCACCCTCATGGTGATAATAGTGAACCATCAATCCTTTTTATCCCTCCTATAGAAAGAAAATAACCTCAATTCTTTTTCTCTGTCTTGGAGAAGGTAGAGAACCCAAAATCCTTCTGCATCCTCTTAGTGATGGCAAAGAACCCCAATCCTTGTTCTCCATTTAGTAGAAGGTAGAGTCCCAAGATTCTTGACATTTAATTTTCTCTCCCATGAGAATCTTCAAGAACTCTCCATGGCCACCAAATAAAGTTGGGTGCAAGCTTTCTTGGAGAAATCATGTGAAACCACTCACACTCCTCCCTCTTTAACAACTTCAAGTTATTCTTCCATCAAACCCCAAAGCTCTCAAGAATTATCTCCCTCGGAGTTTCTTCAACAAGAAAATCTTTTATTTTTTTAAAGACTCAAAGAAATTGCTTAAGATTAGATTTCAAAAAAACATAATTTTTTAATTTAGCCATCTTTGTTTATACATTACGATATTGGTTAGTATAGTATGTTCAATTCAAAGCTAGACTCATTCAACATGATACAAATAGTCCTTTAGGTTAACTATTCATATTTTCCAAATATATAGTATAATATAATCATGAGGTCATGTAGTATGATTAGTTTAATTTCTCATTATTCATACAGTATGATTTTTGGGACAATTACAAATCATCACTATTAATTATTTGGTATTATTCTCATCGTATATTATGGCCAGTCTAAACTCAATAGTTTGTACAGTTCCAGATTTCATCTCTATCAATCGTACAATATGATATGGACCGTATAGTATAATCAACCATATTTATTAAATCATGATTTTGTGAACTAATCATGGGGGATAATTTAAGCAATATTTTAAAATATCATACACTATGATGAATATCGTATAGTTTGATTAGATTAAAATTCATTTATAAAAAAATCCTACTTATTTTATCTAACGTCTAGGGGTTATGGATTGAAATGAATTGTATAGTATGATCTAATTCATACAACATGATTAGTTCATTAAAATTATTGATTAAATTATTCATAAGACTAATTTTTTAGATAATAGATCGTATTGTATGATTTGATCAAAAATTTTTTTCATTTTTTTCATTCCACCAGTGTGTTTGCATGACCGTCAACTTAGTATACACCCTTAAATGGCCAGGCTCAAAAAATAGAAAATATACTAATGTTAATTATTGATTCTTCCAATTTACATCCTATTCTACCTAAACTTAAGTATTGAAATCTTGAGCAGTGTATGTTTTTTCTTGAAATGTTAGTGTGCATAAAAAATAATATCTAATATATATCCTTGGAGAATTAAAAGAATCAAACAATAATATTTGTTATCATTAAAATCACAAGCTAGGGATCCTTATTTGCAACATTATCACCCATAATAATGTGGAGAAGCCCATATAAGAATCACTTCCACCAACCTGATGCGATAGAGAACCACAATCCTTTTTCACCCTCTTAGTGAGGTAGAAAACCTTATAAGCCTTTTTCACCCTCTTAGTGAGGTAGGAAACAAACATGGAAGTTTCCATACCCTCCTCTAGAAGAAAGACTGCCTTCGAAGTCTTTTTTACCCTCCGGATGAAGGTAGAGAACCATGACCTTTGAACATGAAGCTTTTGTTCCCAACGTAGCCCTAGAGATCCATAGAGCCCTATGGAGGAATCAAGGTGCATCTTGTTTGGAGTGATTGTGTGAATATCATTGCATTACTTCTCCCTCTCACAAAACTAACCTTCTTCTTCTCCACTCTCTAAGATCTCTCATAGCTCATAAAACCCTAAATTTCTAATTTAGTCAACAGTAATAATAAATTATGATATATCATTATATAGTATTATTAGTTCAAAAACTAGATGAAGTCTAGTATGATGGAATAGTCTCAAGATGAACTATTCAAAATTTTTTTTACTAATTATATTGTATGATATGGAGATCATATAATATGATTAGTTTACTTTTCTCTTTTTTATGTAAGATAATTTCCAGGATGATTGAAAATTATCTCTTCCTATTATATAATACAATTGACACTAATGATTAGTAATATAATCAAGGTTTCTTCCATGACAATCATTGGGATGAATAATTATTATCTCTATCTATCATACAATAAGATATATATCATATAATACAGTTGATAAAATTAATTAAAATATTTATAAGGTTGACTATTCATGAAGATTAAATTGATTAAGTTTTTAATATTGTACTATATGAATAACATCATACAGAACAATCATTTAAAAAATAAAAAATTAAAATACTACTTAATTTTTATTAGCACCTAGGGTTTCTAAAGTAAGCAAATCATTTATTATGACTAGCTTAAAATTTTAAAACATATTTTCTCACTCCCCTGAGTGTGTGTGCACGATCACCAACATAGTATTCACCTTTTATAAGACTTTAACTCAAGAAAATTAAAATAAATAAAGAAATATTAGAAACTCTTATCAACTATATTTCTATTCTACCCACTCTTGAGCCCTCATTTTCTTTCATGGTGTATGTCATATCCAAAATATTAGTACACATAAAAATATATATGCATTAACAAATAGTAGGAGAAATAAAATCGATGTCACTAATTATTTATTATTATTAACAAACTTGGGATCCCCGATTACAACAATCTCCAAGTTTTTTATAAAAATAAACATTTTTTGTTGAATTTACAAGAACTCATTTTTTCTCCTAATATCTCCCTCACTACAAGAGATATTTTTTAAAAATAGGGTAAAGTGAAATATAAATTATTTTTCATTTTTTTAAAATATGAAAATAGAGATGAAAATACAAACCATAGAGAATATAAAATTGATTTCATAAAAACTCATAAACTACGATCAACCATTTACTCCCTTATTTGTCATCTCCAAAAAGGAGAGAAGAAAAAACCAAAAACATAATCACAACAAAGAATGCATGTAGGACTCCAACAAAACAAATAATCCTAGAAGTATGATCCTTGATCAGGTGGTGGTGGTTTGAAATAGAAATGAATAGTGTCAAATTACTCACCAAACCATACTGTATTAGTCTCATGTTATTGTTTCTACTGTTGAATGTGGCTATCTAATTGAGACTCAAATTGATCAAAGCATTGTATTAGTGCATCATTGGAATATTGCTGGTATTTTGGTGTAGGTGATGGTTCTAGGGCTAGTGTTGGTGGTAATGCTGGTGATGGACGGTCTCACACTTTCTTATCAAATTTTGACTCTTCTTTGATCTAATTTCTTTGATGATGATGAAATAAGATATAGAAAGAGACATCAGAGTAAAAAATAGGGAATTTGGCTGTTGGTGTGAAATATGTAATACGATATTTTTGGTCCAACACATAGGAATTCAAGAGGCCTAATGCTAGGTTGTGATTACGATAGGTTGAGCATGAGGGAAGGGAAGTAAGGCTAGGTTGTGATTACGATAGGTTGAGCATGAGGGAAGGGAAGTAAGGCTATGTAGATAAAAAATGATCATTTGGAATTAATCAATAACATTATTAGACCAAATAAGTTGTTGATAATAGATTAGAGAGGAGTGATATTTACCCTATCTCCAACTTTAGGAAGATTAGAAGTTTGGAGAACATGCTGGATGACATGAGTATTTTTATTTAGTGATTTGATAAGTGGTTGGTGTTGGCTTAAATTAGTATTCCTAAAGACTAAATTGGTAGTGGTCAGTTGTAGTATCCACTATATGATGAGATATGGTGTTGAACCCCTTCAGTGGATAGGTGGAGGTATTTAGCCAAATATTGTTAAGTTATTTCTATAGGTCATCTACAAACAAACAAAATCATGGAATAGAAATTTGTATATACTCATATACTAGCTAAAAATTCATAAAGTAGTTCATAATTAAAGGAAAGGCTATAGTGAGAAGGAATTATAGAGTGCACTTAGTAAAGAGACCCATTACTCCATAACTAAGAATTGATGGTCAATAATATGGGATGGGGTAATTTTGGCTTCCTTGTATCTGTGATAGGGAACTTCTTCCACTATTTGAAACAACTTGTCATCATAACAACAGGAGGAACTGCCTTAGATTAGTTGATTTTCACACTTTCCACCAACCATCAAGAAAATTAAGGGTATAAATATAGGTTGAGAATAGGAATAGAAGGATAGAATGAGGGAAACTTTTGAAATCCCTCCTTAGTTATAGATTTTTAGAAGATCATACACTAGAATTGAGCTTCATACATTATGATCAAAAGAATATAATTCATCTAGATGTTCTATTGGAAGAAGTGGTCAAATCATACAATATGATCATCAATATAATGGATAATCTTTATTAAAAATGATCTCCCAAAGTTGTCATCGGTATGACCTTTGACTAAAAGGTTTGTACACTAGGAATAGGTATTCATACACTATGATAACGATTTAGAAATCATGCTGGATGATTTAATTCTATTCAATGATAATTGACACGTGGATGATACATTATGATCATAAATAATTATTCAGATCAAGGCTATTGAAATAACATATGGTGAGGATGGGCTGAGTTGTGTAGATTCTACAGTATAAATAAAGTTTCAATAGTATAATATGAATTTTTATTTATAATTTTAGTCTGAGGTGTGCTGTGTTTAAGAAATAGCTACTAATAAACAAACAACACTAAACATTTAGCAAACAGAAAAAAAAAATATAGAAACACATAAAACACAAGATCTCAAGTTGATGATTTAATATTTTCTTGAATAACGCATGAATGTTAATGACACCAAGTTTAGCCCTTAGTGAGCTAAAAGTTTTATAGCTTAATGGTTTGGTGAAGATGTCTGCTAGTTGATCATCAGTTGCAACATGATGTAACACATTATCTCCCATAGCAATATGGTCTCTAATGAAGTGGTGTATGATATTTATATGTTTAGCATGAGATTACTAAATAGGATTCTTAAAGATGCATATGGCACTAGTATTATCACACATAATTTGAAAAGTGCTAACTAGATGTCTAAGGTCAAGGATTTGTTCCTTTAGAAATAAACTTGAGCAACAAAACTTCCAACAATAATATATTCTACCTTAATGGTGGATAGGGTTAAAGAGTTTTATTTTCTACTATACCAGGAAACCAAGGATTGACCTATGAATTGATAGGTTCCAGAGTTGCTTTTTTTTGTTAATCTTACATACTGCAATGTCTAAGTCTGAATATTCTATGATTTCAAATAAGGAGCTGGTCTAGGATACTAGAGACCTAGAATTCTGTATTAAAAGGTATCTAAGGATTCTCTTAACCATTGTCATATAGGATTCTTTATGATTTTCTTGAAATCTAGCAAAAAGATAAATACTAAAGATAATATTTGTTTTGTTAAAATCAAATAAAAAAGTGATCATTTTATACCTATATACTTCTTTAAGTCTACTAATTTTCCACTTACATCTTTGTTTGATTGAATGGTAGAGCTCATGGGTGTATTAATTACTCTAGCAGTTTCCATTTAATAATTCTTTTGAGTATCCTTAATCACCCCATTAAAAAGGCACTCTTTACATCCATTGTGTACAGCTTAAAGCCTCTAAAGAAAGTAAAGGCTAATAATACTCTAATAGCTTCTAAACTAGCTATAGGTGGAATTGCCTTCTCAAAATCAATGCCTCCTATTTGATTATACCCCTTAGCTACTAATCTGGACTTATTTCTAATTACTACTCTAGAGTCATTCATTTTGTTCTTGAAAATTCAATAGGTTCCTACAGCACTCTGGTTCTTAGGTCAACTGACCAATTCCCAAACATCATTCCTAACAAATTTCCTTAATTATTCTTACATAGCTAGGATCCAAAATCTATTACACATGGCTTGATCTATACTAGTGAATTCTAACATAGAGATAAAAGAATAATAATTAGAATCCTTCCTAAGTTCATGCACAATCCTAACTCTTATAGAGGGATATCCTAAGATGAGCTCTTTAGGATGAGTAGATTTATACCCCTAATATCAAGGAAAGGGCTTCTGAGGTTCTTATCTATTTCCTAGGAAAATGAATTCTATTTATTGGGTGACCTCTACACACTTCCTTTTCAAACCTAGGCTCACAAGATTTACTAGATTCATCAAATACTACATGGGCAGTCTCCTCTACCACTAAGGTCCTTTTATTGAAAACTCTATAGGATTTACCTATAAAAGAATAACAAAGGAAAACACCATCAGATTTACGGTTAAATTTCCTAGAGAAGATTTTTCATTTATTAGAATTAAACTTTTACATCCAAAGATGTGAAGGTGAAAAAGATCGGGTACGCTCAAGTAGCTCACAAGGAATCTTACCAAATTTGGATCAAAGATTTAACAAATAGAATAATACTAATATAGAGGAGCTCCCATGGAATTTTTTTATAGGGAACGTGGTATTAATTGTGGTGGGTAATAAGGAAACATAGTTATCTGCTAATAAGGTGGGGGATTGAAAGCTAATAAAGGTTGCATTGGTGAAGTAATTTGAAGCATCATTGTGGAGTTACCATGGAGTGTTTATTAAGGGACTATGCACATCGATGCTGGGGGTTAATGGAGACATGGAAGTGATTTATTGAACACTTATAATGGTATTCCAATATGATAGTTTCCTACTCATAATCCTAGGCTCTTTAAAGATAAATCCTAAGCATATCAATAATTTATTATAATTCTAAGTGAAATAAAAGAAATGGATTTCCAAATATTTAGGTCAAATAATTACCAAAGTAATAGGAAATTTAATTATTGAAGAATAAAAGATCAAATTAGCTTAATAATACTATGCATGTTCAATGGTATACCATAGCATCATCTAGCCAAAATTGAAGCCAATACATAAAGAGTAATTAAGAAGAGCTTGAAAACATAATTAAAGCACTTACACTTTACATTACGAATGAATTTGTTTAATTTTATTTTTATTTGAAAATTGATGATATGCTAATTCTATAGAATGCTAGATTATAACTATTGGATTAATGTACAATTTATAATGAATTTTTAAACATGTAGCTCAAGTAATGGGCTACTTTTTTAAAAATATATTTATGGATGGATTTAGTCTCAAATGAACTTTGAAAAATCAAAGCGTACATAAAAAAAGCCTTGTGATTTATACCATTAAGTTTAAACATAATCAGAAAAATATCTTTGGAGTAATTTATAAAATTTAATAATTAATCAAAGCTAAATTACTAATTATATACTTAACATATTTCCTTAAAATCATTTTTAAATGAAAGGAAATTAAATTCTAAATAAAATAATGGTTTATTTTTATAATTTGGTTAATAATTGAATTTATTATTCTTTTCCAATGTTTTTGGTTATTAAATTCAATTAATAATCAATTTAATAATAATTACAGCCAGTGGCAGTGACTCCATTCCCATTAGAGAAGGTAGTGTTAAGGTAGTGTGCATTACATGTGATAACTTCTTATTGGGGCTCTGGAAAAAAGTAATGTTGCCTTTACATGCGGCAGCACATTGCTTAACCACATGTAGATGCACAGATAATTACTTAACAATGTCAAAAGGTTTCTAAGTCTGCCCAATCTACTTAATTTTAAATAGACGAACAAAATTAAATCAAATGAGATTTCATCCATCTATCCAGTTTCATTGATTAGCTAGATGTATGATATAATTAGATAAAAAATTTTTGTGTGAAATACATAAATCGTATTATTCTAGAGGCGCCTTATCCAAATTAGCAACTAAAAACCCTAAATGGCATAATATTTAAGATATTAATAATAACTAGATTTCCATCTTTGTGCGACTGGTTTTTTCCCCCTGGAGTGGATTTCTTGCAGTTTTCTGCTTATTCTCTTTCATGTTGTTTATTTCCAATATGTTCATGTGTTGTTTTGAGGCTTTGTTTGTGGTTTTTAGGATTTGGGAGATGATGACTTCGTCATCATCTTTCCCATTGACTTCCTCTCTTGCTAAGGGGAAATCTTATTCTTTCAAGGAGGTTTTGGCTAGTTCCTCCTCATCTTCTTCTAAGATGTAGTTTTTTCATTCTTCATTTAAAGGAAGTCTAGCTTCGTTATTTGAGTACTCCGTGGTTGCTTAGTTTGCTGCTGCATTTGCTTTAATACTGGTGGAAAATTTTCTTTTTGGACATCCGAACCTTAATGTTAGACAAAAACTTTTTCTTAACCTAAAACTATTGGGTTGTTTCTATATAAGTTTACTTGATCAAAGACATGTTGTGATCCAACATTCTAATGATCTTCATTATAGTTGTATATTTTCTAGTAGATCTTACTATATCCAAGCATGTCAAATGCATTTGCTTAAGTGCACACCAGATTTTAACGTTAGGGTGGAATCCCCTATCGCTCATGTGTGTCTTTCTTTTCTAAATCTGAGACTTCATTTCTTTAATTCCCAAATCTTATTTGGATTGGCTTTGATTTTTGGAAGGCCTTTACAAATAGGCCAAGCCACTGCTTATGTTTTGTGGCCATCCATGGCTCAGGTTCAGGTTGAATCAGATGTTTCTACGAAACATCCAAATAAAATTTGGATTGGGTCGACGGTGAAGGGTTACTTCCAAAAAGTAGAATTTGAGAACTTGTCCATATTTTGTTCTCATTGCAAAAAGCATGGTCATGGTATAAATGAATGTTTTTGGACCATCCTCACCATCGCAAGGACTCATCCAAACAACCACAAAGGATCATTGAGAATTCAATATCTCATGGAAATATTACTCCTGATCTTTTCAACTTGGAGGGAAATACCTCTAAATCGACTGAAATTATTGAGGAGCCTATGTAATTAGCTTGTCTTTACCTTGAACCAACTGTTACTAATGTTATCTGCTAGAATCATAATCAAGGAGTTAATGTTAAATCTACTTTTATTACATCTTCTGGTTGTGAAATTATGGATGAGCAAACTTGGCTAATATTGTTACCCAAAATATTGATAATGTCGACTCTATCATTCCTTGTATTATTAACAAAAATTTATTAGAGATGAATGGTATACTGCTATCTAAAATGGCTTCTAATCCATTGGTTTTGAATGAGCAGGAGAAAGTGGTGGAAGTCAATGTGGGCATTTAATTACCTTGTAAAGATAGTGATTGGAATGCAACACATTGGAGGAGGGTGAATTAGAAAGGATGGAGGATAGCCTTCCTCTTCAGAAAGGCATTAATGGGATTGCCGTAACGAGTAGAGGTAATGTGGAGGATGATGGTGTGTTTATGGAGGATGAATGTCCTCAATAGGTTAGCCAGGTGGTCCAACAAAATGATAGTAAGCTTCCTTCAACTTCTCATTATAATAGTGATGCTTTTACTGCACAGAGGATATGGAAATTATTACTAAATGTTTTGCTAAAGATGAAAATGACACTAGTTTTATTAAATTTCATAATAGGAGAGGAAGGAAAAGAAAAAAACATCATTTTTCAATCTCCTAGAACCACTCGCTACTCACATACTAATCATTAACCTGTTGCATATGCTTAAAACTATTATTTAGAATATTAGGGGTATTCGTTTCCTCTCTTCTAGGTTGAGAGTTAAGGATTTATGTCATATTTATAATGTTTTTATTCTTATTTTGCTTGAGCCACTTATTAATGCTCTAAATTATAGTCTGCTGCTAGAATCTTGGGTTTTAAGCATTGTGTTTCTAATTTTGCCAAAAACATTTGGGTGTTTTTGGAAAGAACATGTTAGGACAGTTGTCATTGGTGACTTTACTCAAGTTTTACATTGTAACATTGAATTTTTAAATATGAATTATCATGCTTTGTTTATATATGTTGCTTCTGCTTGTAATATTAAAAAAAATTATATGGGAGCAACTTAATAACTTTAATAGTATTTGTAACTTACCTTGGATTATTGGTGGTGATTTGAATACGATATCTAATCCTTCTTAGTGATTGGGGGGCTCTACCCCTAACTATCATTCTATGGAGGATTTTAATAACATGATTATAGATTGTAATTTGATTTATGTTGGTTTTTCTGGTAAAAAATTCATGTGGAATCGTGGTCATTTATGGCAATATCTGAATAATGTTTTATTTAATGATAATTGGCTTAATTTGTTTAAAGCTATTTATATTGATCATCTTAGTATAACTCTTTATGATAATTGTCCTATGCTCAATATGCTTAAAGCTAGACAGATGAACTCTTTGTCTCAATTTAGATTTCAAAATATGTGGTTGCTTCATGAGTCCTTCCTGGAGGTTGTTCAAGAAAATTGGCAAGCCCCTTGCATCCTTACAATTATGTTCATGGCATGAAGAGGTTTTGGTTCAAGTTGAAAATATTGAAACAAATCATTAATTGGTGGAATCATAATGTTTTTAAAAATATTTTCATTAATATTATGGTTGTTGAAGACAAAGTTAATTCTATTGAGGCTAACTATCAAGTTTTTCTTTTTGATACTAATTTTAATTTGCTTAAAGAGGCTAAATATTATCAATTTAAATTACAAGCACGGGAGAAAACTTTTTGGAAGAAAAAGCTACTGCTAAACTCCTTGTTGAGGGGATAATAATACCAAATATTTTCATGCTTTGGTTAAGAGAAAAAGAGCCAAAGATTCCATTAATAAAATTATTCCTGATGGAAATTACTAATTTACCTATGCAGCATTTTCAAAATTGCCTTATTAAAGTTTTTACTCCTCTTTATATTATTAACACTGAAATTATCCCAAATCTTATTTCTTAGGAGGATAATAACATATTTTATAATCCCCCTTCTTTGTAGGACCCTGAAATCAAAGTCGTCACAAAATTCTTGGCCCAAAAGAATATTATTAGTAATAGCCCGACCCTTAACAAAACCCATTTGATAAGCAGATATAATTTTAGGCAAAATAGAGTTTAACCTACTAATGAAAATTTTAGAATCAACTTACTAAAAAAGCTACAAAGCCTAATCGGTCTAAAATCATTCCAATTACTAATCGAGTTGGTTTTGGGAGTAAGCATAATAGAAGTGGAAGTAATGAATTTAGGGATAGAGTTCCCAGCAAAAAAAGTAAAAACAACTAAATAAAGATTAGAGCTAATAATATTCCAAGATTTGTAAAAGAGCTTAGTAGTAAAACGTTTGGGACCAATCATAGAATCACCATTCATGTCTGAAATAATCTCTTTTAATGAGGGTGCTTTGGGTTGTAAGAGCATGTCGGGTTTATCCTATACAATTCTTTCAAGTTGTGGTATGCCTTTCATGCTAATAGGAGCCTTTGGCTAAGTTTATGATTGCTAAATATTGTGTGGGTAAACATCCTACTATTTTGCTCTTATAACCAAGGTGACAATAAAGTTTGGTAGAGACTTTGTAAGGTTAAATGGATGGTTGAACCCCATCTTTCTTGGGGGATTGGTGGTGGTAATATTTTCTTTTGGCGAGATCATTGGTTAGGTCAGCAGTCTATTTATTCTATCACTAATTCCTCTTCTATTTCAGTGGTTAAGGTGGACTTTTTTATTACTAATAACTATTAGGATTATGATAAACTTGCGAATGTGATTCTTGATTATATTATTAATCAAATTTTCAATTTTCCTCTAAACACTAATTTTAAGGATTTACTCCTATAGAATTTGTCCAAAGATGGCACTTTCAAATTAAAGAATGCTTTGAATTCGTTTAGAACCAAGAAGGATACCTCTCTTATTTGTTCTATGATTTGACATAAAAGCTTTCCTTTCACTATTGCAATTTTTCTTTTGAGAATTTTGCATAAGTTCATTCCTACTCAAGATAATTTAAATAAAAGGGATTTTGTTATGGCTTCCAAATGCCAAAGTTGTTATCACATGGAGAATATGCATCATGTTTTCATTTCTGGTCCTTTAGATGTTAAAACTTGGACTTATTTTGATGATATTTTCAAACTAAATTTTTTTAATGTTAAGCTTTTTATTAATGCTAATCTTAATTTTTGGTTTGTCAATTCTAAGGGGCATATTAAAAATGTTATTGATTCTCTCATTCTTTGGTATTTATGGTTTGAACATAACAATTCTTATTTTAATGATGTTGGCATGAACCATCATAGGATTATCAATAATGTGAAAGACAAAGTCATGAAACTATTTTTTATTAACCTTCTCTCTCTTAAGAATTTTAAAAATTATTGATTTGTGGTTTATGAATTAGGTATTAACATGAATATTGATCTGCATCCTGGTGTTTTTAGACTATTTATTGGATTAAGCCTCTTGTTAACACTTATAAACTTTATGTTAAGGGTATTTGTAATAAGCAAATTTTGGGATTTGGTGGGATTTTCAGGGGCAATTATGGTCCCTTACCTCTGTGTGATGAGAATTTTATTGAGCTTTCAGCTATTCTCTTAAGGATTAAATTTTGTATTTCCTTGGATATTGTCAATATCTATATTGAAGTTGATTCGATATATATTATTCAATGCTTAAATTGTCTGGAGGATTTCGTTTGTAATACTAATCTATTTTATTTTTTAATAGACATTAAAATGTTTATGATTCTTATTAATGTGTCCTTCTCTCATGTTTATAGGGAGGGAAATTCCTATATGGTTTGGCTAGCAAATTGGGGTGTAATTGGAGCATATTATTGACTTTGTTGCTACTAACTTACCTGCTCATTTAAAAGGGATTATTAGACTATATAACATTGGTACACCTTATGTTAGAAATTAATGTTTTTATATTGTGGGTTCTTATTTTTCTCTTTGTGGTTAACTAAATTTTGACTTCCTGGCATTTGTGGCTAGTGTGGTCATATTGGAGTGTGTTTTTCCTGGCCCTTGGTTTTATTGTTGTATCTTCTAGTTGGGTGTTCTGGTTGGCTGGGGTTTTTCCACTTCTCCTTTGTACGATTTGGTTTTTATTTTTTTATGGTGGCTTCTTGACCTGATGGATTTCTTATTTTGGAGCTTTTTAATTCAAGCTTGGCGTCGTGGTTGGGTTCTGGTTCATACTGTATCCACCTTATGGCTAGGTTTTGTGTTTTCATTTTTACTTAATATATGTTTTATTATTATTATTACTTGTTAGTTGTTGTTGTAACTATGACTATTTTCATGTCCTCCTCCTTCTTTGATTTATTTGATCTTATTGTGTGGCTTATGTTGGTTCACATTGTGTTTTTGGGTTTTATGGCTTATGGCTTTTGCCTGTGTTAGTCATTATACATGTTTTTTTGGGAGTTGAGCAATGAATGGTATTTTATTGGACCTGAATTATATCCCCTTTGTTGCTGTTATATTCCTATGTATATTTGCTCATTTTAATTGGGTGGGTTTTACCTGAGGGTATGCTGGTTTGGTTGGCCCATCAACTATGTTTTCTTGGGGCTTTTAGGCTCTTCAGCTGTTGGTTATTATATAGGTTATCTATATTGGTTGCTAGATGGGGGCTGTAGCTTTTGTTTTTTTGTTGGGTAATGTAGATCTCTGTGAACTGAATGTTGTGGTTTGTTGGCTTTGTGTTTGTGAGGTTGGATTGGTTGATTATCATTTCCCTTGTTCTTCTTCTTGATTCTCTATCCTGCTAGTGCATTTATGGGTTTAAAACTGAGCAGCTTTGGGGTATTAATCATGAGGGTTGTGGCAAGACTCTGAGCTCTGTTTTTTAGATCCCCTTTTGTTCTTACATGTTCACAGCTGGAACTTAACTCCTGTTAATTTACCCATGTGTATTGTTTTCAATTTTATTGATTTTTCCTTTATCATTAATTTCATTAATGATTGGTTGGTTTCTAATTTGAATTTGTTTAGCATCTCTAATGGCTTTTCTTCTATTAATTATCATCTTCATCCCCTGACTTATTATACTAATGGGAGTATTTCTATCTCCTATTGGATTTGTGATTTGAATATTCCTTATTAGTATTAACTATTTATTTCTTTAGTTTTAGGTTCTCTTGCATGCTTGACCATAATTGTAGGTTCAAGTACTGGTTATGATTGTGGAGGATCTGGTCTATTTTTTGGAGAAAGATGATGCTAATCTTCAAATTTTTTGTCTTTCTTTTTCGGGTGCTCTCTGCTTACAGCCCTAAAATGTTGCTAGGTTTCTTTGTATTTATTAAAATAGAGGATTCAGCTCTTAGGATTTTTTGGGTTTTTTTTGTATATCTTCTGAGCAGTAGGGGCTCTTCTAGGGTTTTTTTCCCTAGCCAATCTTCCTTGATGATGTTGACTTCCTTAGCTTTTGAATATTTTTTTCTCCTTTGGGAAAGTGAGTTATCTCCTCCTACAAATATTTCTTCATTTCCCTCATTTATTCTTGTGGTGTTTCTCCAAATTTTCTACCTTCATCTCTTTTGGTTGGAATGATAGTCAATTGGTTGAACAATCCTATTTTTTTATGGCAAAAGAAATATCATTCTTTTCTTTATTTTCTAACTAGGGTTTCCCCCTCTCTGACATTTCTTGATTTAAAAACCACTTCTCACTGTGGTCTACCATCGTTTTCAATTTTGGAGGAGGATATTCTCACACTTGCAGCACCTTTCAAATTTACATTAATTGGTAAACTTGTAGATCGTAGACATGCTCTTAATTCAATTAATAGCTTCTCATTAAATCTCAAGCTCAATTGTGATTTCTCTGTTCCTATCTTAAATTCAAAACATGCATTGATTAAATTAATTAATAATTTGGATTATAGCGTAGTATTTTAAACCAATCTTACTTTATTACCAATTGCTTTATGATATTATTCATATGGTCTCCTTCTTTTAAATATTAAACTGGAATCTCCAATTATCCTGATTTGGATCTATTTCCCTAACCTTTGGCCCCATCTCTTCTCCCCTCATATCCTTCATGGATTGGGAGCTCTTTTTGGTCATCCTCTAAAAATAGATAATATTACTTTGATTGGCCCACTACCAACTATTGCTCGTTTTTTGGTAAAGTAAGATATCACTAAATGATATCTTGATAGAGTCTGACTTGTTCGTGAAAAGTTTGGGTACATATAATATGTTGAAAAAGAGGAGTCCCCCCCCCCTTTCATTGTAAATCTGTGGGGGTTACTAAAGTAAAATATCATGTGCTCCATTTCCATTTAGAAGAGGTTCTTATGTCCTTCCATTAACCTGTGGCTACTAGTATAAGATCGCTTTTAATTTAAATTTTGTTGGTAACATTGATATTATTGCACAGAAAAATTTGGAAAATTTGAATACTAAGGTTACAAATCCTACACTGAATCATAGTGATATTTTTGTTGGTAACAAAATGGTGGTTTATTTAACTACTTCAACTTCAACTGTTAATATGCTAGTGTTCCATTACCTTATCTTCCTTTTGTGGAACCTGTGTGCGGTTCACCCATAATGATGTAAATGATCGCTTTGTTGGTTTGAGATCATTACGAAATTATAGCCCTATCATTGATTCATATCTTTTTTTTCATATCATGGATATTTTTTATAAGATTTCCATTATTTCTATACCTGGTGTTCCTATTTCAAATGATGTGCTTAGAGATTTTTATGGTGGGACTCCTTCGACTAATCTTTTTGACCATTAGGATTGGATCTATGTTCATTCGACAAGTGAAGGTGATGCTGGGGAATCTTTTGTTGATATACAAAATGATTTGATGGAGGAATGTGATTTAAAAGTTTTGCAGATGGATAATGGGAACTATTTTATGGGCTCTAATAAGAAGAGAAAGAGAAATAAAAATAAAAGTTCCTTTTACAATTTTAAGTTTTCTATTAGTAGAGCCACACGCTCTAATATTCATTCTAATTCTTGTAATGTTTAGATTTCATATGGGTTGTTCGTGTTGCCTCATGTTTGTTTGTTGTATTCTATTTAGTTTATTTGGATATTATAGTTTGCCCTATCTTCCTTAGCTATTCTTCTTTCCTTTGTTTACAATTTTATCCTATCAACATGGTGTCTTGGTGTGGATTTGTAGTGCCTCAACTGTAATTTTGGCCCGGGTAATTTGTAGCTGGTTTCTACGACTGTCTAGTGGTTGTTTCTATTTTTGTATTATGATTAATTATTTCTATTTGGATGTTTTTTGTATTGCTAATATCTGGATTTTGCCCTCTTCTCTTATCCTACTGCTTAAATATGATAGCATTTGCTATGCGACTAGGTGGCTTATTTGTTATACCTTTGTGTTGGAGTTGAACTTTATTTGCTGTTTTATTATATTTTGAATTGTACTCTGGTTGGGGACCTTTAGCTTTGAGGATTTTATTCTCTTTAATTTCAACATTTGGACATTAGTGGCTATTGGTCCCCTTATGGACTTGTACCCTTTTACTTAATTAATTCACATATTGAATTACGGTTTTTATAAAAAAAAGGGAAGTATTTTTAATCATTTCATGCATTATTTAAAAGGTTATTTAGAAACCTAGTAAAATTTTTATAGTTTATGATTTACCTACACAAACGTTATCTTAGGAAGAGTTTGATATCATAATTTTCTCATTGTGAGATCTATAATAACTTAGGTGAAGATCCCAAGCTTGGAGAAAGGCTAGATAAGATGTTGCTAAAATTGGGATGGAACTAGCTTCAGTTTGCTATCAGTCTCATTGTTGGAAACTACTAGAGGAATGCTTAGGGAGCCCTATGTATGTAGAATGAAACAAGAAAAAAGCTCTAAAGTCATTGTGGTATGAATAAATTATCAATGAGTGTTTTGGGTCCTTTACCTCAATTCAGATGCTAGGACAATATGGAGGGATGGGATGACTCAGAGTTATTCATTAGATGATGGAGTCAGAGTTATTCATTAGATGATGGACATTTATCCATAGGTCATTCCACAACGAAGGGGACCACTCAGGCTATTTGGGTTGAACCAGAAGCTCAGGAGGGTTTGGCTGAGGTCCAAGAATTTTTTGGAATGATTTTATAAGGCTAGAAAGGCCTGAAATAGAAGGAATCAAGGGCTTTATGTTATTTAAAAAAATAAGATGTCTTGACCTATTATTAGCTGTTTAACCAGTCAATTAGTTAAGGGACTGATGAAGTGGAATTTAAAGAGGTCTTTGTAAGCTGGTGAGGTAGATTAGCAAGGATTAGAAGAATAGTTTAAAAGTTTGAATGTAGTGTTAACTATATGAGTACACTTGGAAATATTGATTAGTTAGACACAACCAAGTAGACTAGGTTAGTCCATGAGGAGTGTTTAAAGGTTAGTGGAATGAATTTGAAGGGGTTTAATGCATTAATTTGGATATCTAAATGGAATGTTAGATGTATAAGTAGGTTTGACCAAGTTCAATGTGTTGACTTAGTCAACAAAATCATGAATTAACTCAAGGTGGATGTGGATATGTTTCAATCATGCAATCTAGTGATATTGAGCCTTAGTCAGGTTTGGATAGTTTGATCTAGTTGTATACTATGAGTTTACTCAAATGAGTCAAATTTGATTATACTTGGGCTCAGTTAACAAAGTCAACTATTGATTGGGCTAGGGTGACCAATCATGCCCAATCCACTCTGAGTGATGGTCAAATATGTTTGGTGAAGATCAAGGATGCTTTAAACTTTGTTTGAAGATGATTGAAGTGTATGATCAATTGGGTTGGCATAGAGTTACCTTAACTAGGTCATATGGGTTTGTTGATTGCAGTGCAGGGCTATTGATTGTCTGGATGATTGAGAGCAGTGATTTTTATTTTAGAAAGTGATTGATTGATTGTAAATTGATTTATTGAAGTTTAATTGGCTAATAGATTAAATGATTGATTGAAGATGATTTATGTAGAGTATAAGTAATAATCAATGATTTATTGAGGTATGAATGGAGGTTAAGTATGGATATGATTGAAGTTGATTAAAATGTTGATTGAAGAGATGATTGAAGTTGATTGAAGTGTTGACTAGATACTAGATGATTGACAACCATGAGTCTAGATAGTTTATGATTACCTCATATAAAAATGAAGTCAACAAGCTTACCATATGTTAGAAAGACTTTTTGACTTAGCTATTATGCATAAGAATGCCTTATATTTAGTTACTTTTTCTCCATTTCCTATTTTTGGCATGGATAATTTATGGTCGTATATAGTCTTATTATTATTTGAGCTCTATTAATTTTCTTTTCTTTTCCAGTGCCCTATTTATCTTTACTTGATTTGTTATTGATTTTTTCTACCTTACATCTAAATTCAGTATTGAATGTTTTGTACTTCTTGCATGTTTTTATTGTAGTCGGTGGATTTTCTCATTTCATAGATATATCTTCTCTTTTTTTCTTTTATGAGCTTGAGTGATGTTTGGTATGCTCTATTTCTTTGTTTTTTTGGGCGGTATGGTTGGATTTTTAGTGGCCTTCTTATCACCTAATTAGAGCGTTGAATGGAGAATATTCATGTGGAATTGATAAATTTTCAATTGGTTGCTATTTTTTTATTTCTTAACTATTCCTTTTAACTTTCCATTTATTTTGGTAGGTCTAATTGCTCTTCTTTTCTACTTGTGTTGAATGGAGAATATATTGTGGTTATTTTCATTACTTATTATAATTTTTATTAATCATCTTATTTCTTAGGTTTTTATTAATCTAATTTTCTTGTTGTTGGGTTAGTTTATGTTGTTGACTTTATTTTTGTATGAGTTCATCATAGACTATAACTGCTAACTTTTAATCCCATGGTTGACAATCACCAAGTTTTAAATCATCTAATCATGAATTATCTTCAATCAATCATCAATCAACATTCACTTAAATTTTAATCACCATCTACAATCACTAATCATTTCTTATAGTCAACAGATTCATAATCACTTGATTAGCAATAATCCTGATGTCCAATTTACATAAGCAATTAACATTCATGAGCTTCAATCACTTCAAGAATTTACAACCTTGCATTCCAACCAATTGACCTAGTGCATTGTCTCTTTGAACTCAATCATTGTCCAAACCACTTCACTAACACTTTCATATAGTACATCTTCTATCAATAGACCATTCAATCATAAATTGATCAATTTGACTGAACTAGGCTAACTCAAATGAGCCCAATTGATCAAACATTTCAATCACCTCCAATCAAACCCTAGCTCTTGGTAAATTATTACCAAACTCCTTTAAACAACACTCATATTGGATTGGACCTGACTGATCGCTTTGGCCCAATCAACAGTTAACTTGATCAAATAAACATGCATTTTATCTAATAAAAATTACACAAATCAAATTATTACATATACTCATTTCAAAGCTATCACACCCTCAATTTCACTTAATTAAGTTATTTAAGTGCACCCAAATCCACCATGAGTCAAACCATGAATAGTTTGACCAAGTGAACATACTTAACTCGGCCAAACCCAATCATACATCTAACTTTCCATCAAACATCAAGCCCATTATTTCAACCTTCTTTCATTTCATTGTAATTAACATCTAAAGCCCTTCCAGGTTTAATCCTAGTTGATTTAACAAGTTGACTAGTCAAATAATCAACAAAAGCTCAAAAAGATCTTTCATGGTCAACCCTTCCAACAAACTCTCAAACCATTACCTCCATACCACCTCTCAATTTATTTTACAAGTATTTATACATTTTCTATACTCCACCTTAATAACCCTTAAGCAAGTTGAATGATCTAATGTCCAACAAAATTCCAATTAATTTCAAATGGTTAAATAACTAAGAACTTTCTATTCCTCCCATCTTAATAACATCCAAATCATTCAAATACATTCCAGAACCTTCCTTAAGACTACCCTAGTATATCCCAACCATTTGTATTCCTTGAGAGATCCTAGTGGTCCTCTCCCCTTAGGAATAACTCAAGGTTATTTTCCTCTTCTCCGATTTATTTCTCTGCTCCCTAATGGCCAAGGCTAGCAGTAAAAAATCCAAGCACTCCATCAGATCAATCTCAGACATCCAGGTGAGCTCCAACATTTGAATTTTTCCAAATGACTTAAAACCTTCATTCCTACTACATTCTTAGCATAATCATTCTCCAGTGGTTCTAGCATTTTATTTTAAATCCTAAGAAGTTTTCATACATTTCCCTTATGATTTACAACCATTTGAGGTTGCTGCTAGTAATAATAAGAAGTGACCAATAACTCATCAGTCCAAATTATTTAAAATCCATTTTTAGGCTTCCTCGAACTACAGTATCTTTAGCAAAGTTTTAAAACATTTCTCAAGTAAAAAAACAAGCCCTCAAATTTCCCTTGAGATCATCTATTTTGAGGCAAAACTGAAACCCAAGGCTATTTTCTAGGTTCATAAATAACTTCCTAAATATGCCATCAAAAGATTAAAAAAAACTTTTGAAATGTTTATATTTTCTTCCTCTATCATAATCTTGCTTATCATGTCATTTAATACACTATAAAGGAAGTTTAGAATAAAACCTAAAGTAGTGTTAGCTAGTGTCAAATAAAGGAGACAAAATTAACTCAAACTTGAACACTTTATGACCGTTGTACTATGCTCTCCCTTGGCGACTCTTGGGCGATTTAGGGCTTCCATTTGGAAGCTTGTTTTCGATCGGTTGACCTCAATCCTCTGACTTCCTGGTTTGGCTTATCATTTATTATTTTTAATCATTGGCTCTCATTTTAGTTTGAGATTTTCCTTCTGCTTTTCCTTTGGGAGATGATGACTTTGTTTTCATCTATCCCCCCGATAGATTCCATCACTGATGGCAGTTCTCGGTCCTTCAAGGATATTTCTTATGGCTCTTCTTCTTCTACTCCTAAGCTCAACTTTGTTCAGTCCTCTTTCAAGGGGTGCACATCTCTTATGTTAGATGATTCAATTGTGTCTCAGTTAGCCGCTCCATTTTCCCTTACTATGGTTGGTAAATTTCTCTTGCATTGCCCTAATTTGGATGTAATCTAAAACAAATTTGTCAGTTTAAAATTGTCTGGTGCTATTCATGTCTATTTGTTGGATCCTTATATTGTGATCCAATAGACAAACAATCTTGATTATAGTCGTATATTTGTGAGAAGGTCCTACTATATTAAAGCTTGTCAAATGCTTCTCCTCAAATGGTCGCCTAACATTAATGTGAGGGAAGAATCGCCTACTGTGCCTATTTGGATTTCTTTCCCTAACTTGAGATTGCATTTTTTAATTCACAAATTTTGTTTGGCCTTGCTATGATAATTGGGAGACCTTTATAAATATATCAGGCAACTGCTTCCATATCCCATCCCTCTATGGCTCATGTTCTGTTGGAACTTGATGTTTTTAAGAAGCACACGAGTGATGTTTGGTTAGGTTATGAGCTAAATGGTTACTTCCAAAAACTGGATTTTGAAAACTTTCCCATTTTTGCTCTCACTATAAAATGCATGGCCATGGTTTTAGTGAATGCTTTAGGTTGCATCCCCTCCTTCGTAAAAATAAAGTCGTGACCAAAAAATATCAACGAAAAGATGATTCTCTTATTGAGAATGATAATTTGCATTATGTTGAAATTGAATGAAATACTTCTAAGTTGGGTGATGTGCCTTTACCTTTGGTTATTTCTCCTTTACCTTTAGTGAATGACCCTTCCCCACTCCAAAAAACACCAGTCCATTTGGATCCTTCTAGTGTGGATGTTCCTCTTGGTGTGCAGCCTGATGCTATTAGTACTATGGTTTGCTCTCGTAGTGAACGTGACAACTTGGAAAACCAAGGGTTAAAGGATTCTATCTCTCTAAATATTCTTAGCTCTGATTTTCCTGTTATGGATTATTATTAAATACAAACAAATCTGCTAATGTTGATAATGTTCTTAGTTCTGCTCATAATCAGGAAGATATTATTAGAAAGGTTGGGAATATTTCTGATAACATATTGGGTTCAAATGTAAAGGCCTTGGTTGAAAAAGAAAATGTTGAACTTGGTCTAAATAGTAATGTGACTGAGGATGTTGAATTGTTGAAGGAAGGTGAGCTTCCTCAAAAGGGTAAGGAAAAAGATTTGATTACTGACTGTAAGTCTCCCTCTACCTCCCAGCATAATTTTGATGATCTTATTGATAATGAAGAATTAGAATTTTTTTTCTAAATGTTTTGCAAAGGATGATAATGATATTAGTTTTATTAAAGCTCAAGGTAAACATGGTAGGAAGAGTAGGAACCTTATTTCACAATCTGGTGGAAATACCCATTCAAAACTACTCGTTAATTCTTGTTTTTTAAGTTTAGATCAATTATTGGGAATGTTAGGGGTATTGGGTATTGCTCCTCTCATTTGCGAGATAAGAAGGTTTGTCATATTCATAATATTTTTGTTCTTGTCTTACTTGAACCTCTTGTTAATATCTCTAATTTGATTAGTACTGTTAGATTTCTTGGTTTTAAGCATGCTACTGCTAATTATGCTATTTGGTATTGATATTCTTTGAAATTTTACTAAAGTGCTGTATTGTAATATTGATGTTTTAAATCTTAATTGTTGTGCTTCTTTCATTTATGTTGCTTCGTCTCGTGGTATTAAAAAAGTTCATTGGGAGCAATTACTTGACTTTCGCAGCATGTGACAGTTTCCTTGGCTGGTGGGTGGTGATTTTAATGCCAACCCTAACCCTTCAAAATGTATTGGGGGATCTTCTCCTAATTCTCATTCTATGGAATACTTTAATGATATGATTTTGGATTGTAATCTCATTGACATTGGTTTTCTGGTAACCAGTTTACTTGGAATAGAGGGCATTTATGGATAATGTTGGATCGCATTTTATTTAATGATAATTGGATTAATTCCTTTAACTCCATTTCTATTGAGCATCTTAGTCGTACTCTCTCTGATCACACTCCTTTACTCCTTGTGCTTAATACTAGACATGTGAATTCTTTTGCTCAATTTTGTTTTCAAAATATATTGCTTCGACATGCCTCTATTTTAAGTGTTGTTCGGGATAATTGGAATGTGCAATTGAATCTTAAAAATTCTATTTTTAGTATGAATAGACTCTAGTTTAAGTTGAAAGACTTAAACGACTTTTAAATTTGTGGAACCATAATGTTTTTAAAAATTGTTTTTACCAATATTTAAGATGTTGAAGAGAATGTTAATAATGTTGAGCTTAACTATCAAAGTTTTCCTTATGATGACAATTTTGCCTTACTTGGGAAGGCTAAGTCTAATTTCTTTAAACTCCAGCCCAATAGGAAACCTTCTGGAAACAAAAGGCTACTGCTAAGCATCTGTTGGAAGGTGATAATAACACGAAGTATTTTCATGTTTTGGTCAAATGGAAACATGCTTTAAACTCTATTAATAAAATCACACGCGAGGATGGATCTATTACTGAGGATGCTGAGGAGATTGCCTTGTTGTTTATTCAACACTTTCAGACTAGGCTCAATAAGGTTTTTATCCCTAGTAATATTATCAGCCCTGCTATTATCCCTAATATCATCTTCTTAGAGGATAATAATTTTCTTTCACATATTCCCTCTTTAGATGAATTAAAATATATTATTTTTTAATATGAATGCTAACTCTATTGCTTGCTGGATTGGTTTACTACTATTTTTTTTAAAAAAGCTTGGGCTAATATTAAGGAGGATCATTATGCTGTGGTTATGGATTTTTTTGTTGGTCATACTATGCCTAATTTTTCCCTCTACTTCTATTATTCTTATCCCTAAGAATAATGATGCTAATAACTGGAATGACTTCAGACTTATTAGTCTTTGAACTTTTTTTAGTAAATTGCTTTCCAAAATTTTTATGACCTGTCTTACTTCTATTCTTCCTAACATTATTTCTCCTTTCCAAATGGGCTTTGTTAAAGGTCATTCCATTTCTGATAATATTTTGCTAGCCAAGGAACTTTGCGAAGATTTGGATGTCAAGGTGAGGGGTGGTAATTCTATCCTCAAACTTGATATCTCTAAAGTCTATGATAATATTAGTTGGCAATTCATCTATAATATCTTGCAGTTGTTTGGTTTTAACTTTATTTTTATTAACCTTATTAGAAACTGCATTGACGGTTCTTTTTTCTCTATGATTATCAATGGTAAGTGCTCTGGTTTTTTTAAATCCTCTTATGGTTAAAGGCAAGGTGATCTATGTCTTGTGCCCTTTTTATTATTGTCGTGTATTATCTTTCTAGAAGCATTGATAACCTATTTGATAATCATCCCAACTTTTATTTTAGAACTAGGGGGGATTTCATATATCTCACCGCTATTTTGCCAATGATTTTATCATTTTTATGAATGCTTCCTGTAATAAGATTAATAAACTTATGTGTTTCTTTTATTACTTTTATATTGTTAGTGGCCTATCTTTGAACAATTAGAAGTGTTATTTCCTTTTTTTCTATTAATATGCATCTTGATCGTATCTCAGCCATTAAAGACCTTACTGGGTTTATGCATGGCTACTACCTATAAAATATCTTGGTATTCCTTTGTATAAAAGTAGAAAGAAGTCCTTTTTGTTTTATGATTTAATTACCTCTATTCAGAATACACTGCAGTCTTGGGATTCTAATTTTCTTAATTTTGGGGGTAGGCTTACTCTCATTAGAAGTGTTTTTTTCTCTCTCCCTGTCTATTCTTTTAAACTTTACTTCCTACTAAAATGGTGTGTAATAGAATTGATAAAATAATTAATAAGCTTTTTTGGAAAGGTGCTAGTAGTAACATTAAAATTGCTTGGGCTTCCTGGGATAACTGTTATGGGATTTTAAAACAGGGTGACCTTGGTTGCAAAAGCATGGACGACCTAGCCCATCCAATTTTCTACATGTTAGGGTTTAGTTTTCATGCCAAGATGACTCTGTGGGCTAAATTTATGTTTGCTAAATATTGTGTGGGGAAGCATCCTTCTACTTTTGCATTTAATATTAGTGATTCTAAAGTTTGGCAAAGGATGTGCTAGGTTAGGTGGAAGGTGGAGCCTCATCTCTCTTGGGGACTTAGGGGTGCTAATATTTTTATTTTGGGAGGATCAATGGTTAAGTCCTTACTCTATTGAGTCCCTCATTAATTCCACTTCTACTGCTATTATTAAAGTTAATTATTTCATTAATGATTACTTTTCGAATTATGATAAGCTTGCTAATGTTCTTCCAGATAGTATCATTCAAAAAATTCTCACTCTCCCTCATAACTTGGAGTCTAATGATATGCTTTTATGTAAGTTGGCGAGTGATAGCATGTTTAGATTAAAAGATGTTTGGAATGATTTTAGACCTAAGAATGTTTTTACTTCTATTTTTTCGATGATTTGGCATTAAAGTATCCCCTCTACAGTTGCTACTTTCATTTGGAGAATCTTGCATAAATTTATTTCTATGGATGAAAATTTGATCAAAAGAGGTTATGTTCTTCCTTCTAATTGTCAATGTTCTTTTCACATAGAAAGTATTCATCATGTTTTTATTTTTGGGCCTTTAGCGGTTAAAACTTGGTGTTATTTTAAAGATATCTTCAAATTAAATGTCTTTAATACGAATATGTCTATTCATGCTCTTCTCAATGCTTGGTTTGTTAACTCTAAAGGCCATATTAGAAATGTTACCCCTTCCCTGATTTTATGGTTTCTTTGGTTGGAAAGAAACAACTCTCTATTTAATGGCATTAAAATGGATTCTCAAAGAGTTATTAAGAATGTGAAAGATAAATTTCTCAATTTGGTTTCTGTTTATTTGCTATCTTCTAAATGTTTCAATAATTTTTATAATGTTGTTTCAAAATTCGGGATCATGGTGGAGGTTTCTTTGCTTCCTTATTTTCCTCGCTCTATTTCTTGGGTAAAACCTATAGTGGTTTGCTTAAAGCTTAATGTTAGTATTTTAATGAGACTACTAAAATGTGGTGGGGTGGTATTATCAGAGATTGCCATGGTAATATTGTTCTTTGCTTTGCGGGGCCTCTTTTTAATGGTAAACCTCTTATTACACTTCTCACTTCTATTCTTTATGGGATAAGATGTTGTATTTCCCTTGACATTGCCATCATTACTATTGAGATTGGGCCATGTTTTAATATTCAATGCTTATTTAATGAGGTGGACTTGATTTATGAAGCTGAGGCTTTTTACATTGTTAGGGAAATTAAACATTTGATGGTTTTTATCTCTGTTGATACTTCTCATGTGTTTAAGGAAGGCAATGCTTGGGCTATTTAGTTGGCTCGGTTTGGCGTTGGGATTGATTGTTTCATGGACCTTATGGAAGCTAATGCCCCAAGTCCTCTTAAAGGCCTCTTAAGATTAGACAAAATTTCCTTTCCTTATGTTAGGAGATAATTTTCTTCCTTTTGGTTTTCCTGTTTCTTTCATTTGGCCCAACTTTTCTAGTTGGTTTTGATTTGAGGAGGTTTTCTAGGTAATTTTTTGGTTGGGTACCTTGACCTTATTTTCCCTATATTGGTGGTTTTCATTTGGTTATGCTATGGTATTTTCGGGTTGAGCGTTGATTGCAAGCTCTCTTTGATGGGTTGTGTTCTGGTTGCTCTCCTCGCTTGGGTTCTGGGTGGGCTAGATTTTGTTGGCTAAGGGATTTTTGGCTTCTCAGGTTACTAGGGCTTCCCTATTTTGGGCTTGCTAGATGGTTTTGTTTTGTTGGAGCATTATTTGGTTTTTGTTAAGATCATTGTTGGGTTCTTATTGGTTGCCTTTTTCTTCTCTATTAACCTTTCTGGGTGTTCTGTGAGTTCTGGTTAGGCCTCTTGGGACTTTAGCCTATTGGGGCTTTGCTATTTGGCAATGGATTGATGTGCTTCCTGGGGAAAATTTTTTGTGAGGAAGGTGGTGTATGGTTTGGTTTTACCTAGATTGCCCCTTTGGGTGGTGGCCTCAAACTTTACTTGGTGTGCTGGGTGGCCTTTGGGGTAGATGGAGTGGCATCAGTTCTTACCTTATGATGTTTGCATGTTTCATTCCTTCCTGACTTTATCATGCCCGTTTAACTCTAGCATTAATTGTGTGTTTCTTGTTTTGGAGAATGGCTTTTGGATCTACACCATGGTTCTTTGGTGTGTGCTGGGTACAATGTTATGTGGTTGTGCTTTGTGGTGGTTTAGCTGTTGTGCTTTGTGGTTTGTTGTTTTATTTTGTCGGAGCACTATTGGGCTCTTTTTGGTTGGCTTGTTATTCTTTGTTGTGCTTTTTGGGTGCTCTGTGAGTTCTAGTTTAGGCTCCTAGATGTTTTGCTGGTTGGGGATTTGATGTTTAGCCTTAGATTGTTGTGTTACGTAGGGCTTTCTTATTATTAGGAAGGTTTCCTTTTGGTGACTGCTCTGGTTTTACCTGGATTCGTTTGGGGGGTTATCCCTTTGGTTGATTTCTTCTGGTAATGCCTGTTGTGCTGGGGGGTGGTGTTTCTTGCTGAGGCCTGTGGGCTGGATGATGCGGCATCAGGCCTTTTCTTGTGTTGTTAGTTTTTGGTTTTATGGAGAACTAAGGTGTTATATCTTTGTGGGACTATGACTGAGTGTAACATTTTTCATTGCTGGTACTTTCAACTTAATTTTTGTTATTTGATTTTGTGCCTATCTTGGAGTACTTTGCTCTCTTTTTTGCAGGATCCTTTTTGTGTAGGTCATTGGTGTACTAATTTTGGGACATAAAGCTCATGCTGAAGGTTTTTATTTGCTGCTTCCTTTCTTTTTGGGTGCTCCTTCTTGTGCACCGTAGATTGTACCTAGGTTATTTTATACTTTTGTGTAGCAAGGATCTTGAACTCATTGAGTTTTTTTATTTTATTTTTGTAGCTCTTTTGAGTAGAAGAGAGGTCGAGGTGTACTTCTGCCTTTATATTAACGTGTATGCCCCTCTGTGTGTTTCCCCTAGAAATAAAAATAAAAAAGTAAAGGAGACAAAATCACTTCTATTCATTCTACCTATTTTGATCTTAAAATCCTTGATTTTGTCCTCTCATTCATATATTTTGACTCATATAAATGGCCGGATAGATGTGATTTCATCCAACTTCTTCCTATCCATCTATTCAAAATTGTTTTGATAGAAAGTCTCTCTCTATGATGTCATGGTTAAGTCATGAATCTAGTGCCACTGCATGGTTAGATTATATGCTATCACGTGTAAAGGGCATTCCACTAGGCAGATCCCAATTTAGGTGGCTCAATCATCTTTAGACACCTATAAAGCCACTGTCACCACCATTTAATTAATAAAAATGAATCTAAAATGTATTTTAGAACCACAAAACTTCTAAAAATTATATAAAATAAAATACTCAACCAATTTTAACAAACAACTCCTCAATCTCTTCAGAATAAAATACTCTACCTTTTTTTAAAAAATAGAGATTGAAGATTATTATATATAGAATAATTTGAGTTATATTTATTTTCAAATTTCCTTATTATTTAATAGATTTATATATGATTGGGTTATAAAATCCTATGTTATATCCTTGATTCATCATAAGTGTTATTAAGCCTACTTGAACCATGATTAGTTCAACTATTAAATCTCCAAATACTTAAGTAATTATTTGATATAAATATTTATAAATTTATTTTTTCTAATTCTTTTAAATTTATATCACAAGTTTTAGGTGAGATGTATGTGTGTATACAAAGGTTAGATACATGGATTTGCAAACTTATTCAACTTTAGTAACACCTAATGACAACAATTCAAAACGAGGTCTAATAAAATTAGGAAATTTCTAGGAATTCAAACACTTGTCCATAAGGAGTAAACTTAAAACATTTAAACTTACACTACATGAAAATAGCTTATTTTCGATAGAATTTCGGGCAGAAATAAATTCGTCACAAATTCTAGCGGCTTTTCTGGCGAATTCTTGATGGATTTTTAAACAATTTCTGACGAAATTTTTTATTGGTTTCCGGCGGATTTAGTTTGGATGGAATTTTCGACAACAATTAATTTTTCTTTTAAAATGTCTATAATAAATATTTATAATTAATTAATTTATTATATTAAGTGAAATGATTTAATAACTTACTATTAAATTAAGTTATTTAAATTAAATATTATTAAATAAAATTATTATAAATTATAATTCATTATTAAAATAATTAAAATTAAATATTATTATATAAAATAAATTTAATAATTTAAATTAATAATTAATATATAAATTAAATTAATAAATCATTGTAAAAATAAATTTATTAAACTAAATTACTTTGAGTAAATTAATTAAATTGATATTCAATTTTAGTTAAATAGAATAAAACAAACCAAACTACACAGATCCGTAGGCGAGCTGTTGTGCAGGTTAGAGGGAAGACATTCGAGCTCGCGTGGGAAGGTCTAGCAGGCTGGTTGGGCTAGGCGTTCTAGTGCAGCCCTTGGGTTGGGTCGGGCTGCGGGTTGGCTGGTCAGTTTTTCTCCCTTTTTTAGGTTTTTTTCTTTTTAATTTTAGGCGCAAAATAGTTCACTGGAAATTATACAGATGGAATAATTCAGCCAGAAATACACTGAAAATATTTCTGGCATACTATTTTGCATTGAAACTGCTTTTCCATGTGTAGTCTATTCTAGGCAACCATAAGCCTAGAGGTATTTACACACATCAAACTCTATTATAAAAGGAATATGATATATTTAAAGGTATTTTTTGTAAAATTTAATGTTATTTTTAAGTAGTGACTTATATTTTCAAAGTTCATAAAGGTAATTCTTAAGTATTTTAAATGAAGAATGAGTCTTGTCTCCATTTTATTCAAAAGTATTTTCTTCAGAATTATAATTGATTGTAGGGGTTTTCCTCTATAGGAAAAGAAGAGCCCAATATAAAATAAATTCTATCATAATTTGCTTAAAACAGAAAGAATCTTTTTGATGTCGACTAAAGCTAATCTTGGGTTAGTTTTTTTATTTGAAATAATAGATGTAAGTGAATATTTCCTCTAGAATGAATTTCATATCGCCTATGCTAATTTTGAATACAAAAATAAATTTATTGACTAAAGCTAATCCTCATTAATGTATAATTTATTGTTTAGAAATCTTTATTTGATACCCCACTTTGATAGTAGACAGATAAGCTCTCAGTTTCTAAAGAGAGAAAAAATTGATTTTTTCGAAATTCTATTTTCCCGCAAATCATCCGCTCCACCTATGACGGTGGAGGTCGTCAACCTCTATCCTCCAGCACCAGAGATGGTTGACTCTCATCATCATCTATTTTTAGAATCCTTCCTCATCCTAATCAAGGTTCATCTCCTCCAGATTTTGATAATGCAAACTTGGTGTTTCATCATGAGGCTAAGTTAAGGTTCAAAACTAGATTACCCTTGGTAATTAATGAGGGTGGGGTACATCCTCCTAAAAAACAATCGAATTGCATTGGTAAGGGAAAAAAGATTCTGATGGATGTTTTGGAATTTCAAAATCCATCCATCCTTTAAAAAGATGCTAAAGTTGATCTCGTATCATTCAATGGTGCGACTACATATTCTATGTCAAGAGTTAAACGGGTAATTTTGAATGTTATAAGTGCATTTGAGGTTTCTAGAAGAATGGGACTCATGGATTCTGGTGTTGGGATTTCAAATTCTTCTTAAAAGGCATATACATCAGATGGTGAGAAGGTCACTACAAATGTGGTTCAGCATGTTAATGAATATTTGGAGAAGGTTCATGACTCAGCAGATCTGGGTAATTGCTTAGCTGTTGAGAATTTTGATATTGTTCTTCCTCCCCAATCAAGTAAGCCAGTTGTCAATGTTTGGAATCGAAAGGCAAACTTTAAACCAATTGATTTTGATTATGGTGAAAGTTTTTCTAAAAATAGCGTGGTGAAGCTTCACCTCTAAAGTGAGGTGGAAAAAACTAATAAATTACACAAATCATTGGTAGCTATGGTATTCGGAGATAATGTTCTATATCATGTAATTGGTATGGAATTAAGGAGGCAATGGAATTAGTTTGGAAGGTTCCATATGACCTTGCATGGAATGGGATGGGTATTATGTGCTTTTGAAAACTCAAATGCTATGGAATCATTTCTATCTAGCAGTCCTTGGTATGTAAATGGGAATATCATAGGACTGGACAAATGGACTCCTTCATTTCATCCTTCATCTTTAAGAGGACTAACGGCACCGGTATGGATTAGGCTTCCTAATCTTCCTTTGCAAAGTTGGGATAAAATTAATGTCTGCAAGATTGCTTCTAAGGTCGGAACTCCATTTTTTATTGACAAAAACATGTTCCAATGGGGAAGGAAGGAATTTCCCAGAATCTGTGTAAGGATCAAGCTTGAAGATAAATTGCCTTTGGGAGTTTGGGTGGAAGGTGTCTCCGACAAATTTTACCAAAAAAGTGGATATGAAAGAATCCCAAATATTTGCTTTAAATGTGGTAAGATTGGAAATTTGGAGAAAAGCTGTTATGATGTTAGCTCGGAATTCATTTTGAAATCTAATGTAATAAAAAACATAATTGAAGGCAAGGCTATTTCAATAAATGTAAGCTCAATTGGTGATTTAGTGGAGGAAGAAGCTAGCAAGGTTAACAAGGAAGGCTATGGTCCGTGGATTCATGTGGATAATGGGAAAAAAAAATTCAGAAGTTATAAATTCAGGAACACCTGGACTCGACCATTGATTAAAGAAAGCAACAAGAAAGAGGAAGATATTGCTATGAAGAGTCATGCTGTGGGGGATGACGTGATTGATGGTAAAAATAAAATGGTAGATGTCAATGTTGAATATCGTGTTGAAGAGATGCTACCTGAGGTATTTCTTGATCCTACATGTAATAATGAAGTTTCCATGATAAATGAAATCACGGGTAGTGGAGAAAATAATGTTCTAAATTCTACTTGTTTTCCTAGTAAAATCAATCAATTTGATGTTTTAAATAATTTGGTTGAGGAAGTGGAGATTGTGTGCCTAGAGACCGAAGTTTTGATGTCTCCTAAAGCTTCAATTTCTATAATTGAATGTGGTGTTGATATATTGGAGATAGATACAGAGGTTAATGCATCTATGATGAACAATTATGGAGATGGTTCTAGTAAAGTGAAGAAAAAAGGGTCAAAGCAACTCAAAGGCTTGGGACCCATTAAATTGGTGCCAAGAAGTAGGAGATTGGAAGGAGTGGTGAAGGAGAAGTTTGGGAATCTCTCCCCTCTTGTTCAATAATTTATTCCATCAGATTTTGGAATTATAGAGGAGCTAGGAAAATTAAAGCTACTCTGTATTTGAAGGAGTTTATAAGGGATCATGGGGTGTTCTTTCTTGGTTTTGTTGAAACTAAATTGTCTTTGGTTGACAAAAAGTATGTTAATATGTTGATAGGTGATGAATGGTATAATGGTGTTATGAAAACATAACATGGCTTCGTTCAACATCCTGGAATCTTCTTCCCAATTTACTCCTAATGGTCCTAGTGTTTCTCATCTTCTCTATGCCGATGACATTCTAATTTTCTCGGAAGCCATTGTTAGTGAGGTGATGAAGTTGAAGATCATTGTCACCAATTTTTGTAATTGGACAGGACAAAGTGATTATTTTTTCCAAATCAATGATCCTTTTTGGGAAGTACACTAACAGGAGGAGGAAGAACAAAATCTCATCAATTCTTCAGTTTAAAGTTGTGAAAGAATTTTGTTATCTTGGTGTTAAGATAACCTTAAGAAGGATGGTAGCATCATATTTTCAAAATCTTATGGAGGTGGCTTCTAATAAGTTGAACACTTGGGGGAAAAATTGTATTTCATTGGAAGGGAAGTTGGTTCTTGTGAAATCTGCTTTTCTTTCCCTTCCCCTATTTTATCTTCAATCTTTTTAGTTCCATTATATATTCTCAAGGAATTTGACAAAAAGTGTAGAAGCTTTCTATGGAACAAAAGTAACGGAGGAACTGGTATGCATTATGTGTCATTGGAGCTATTATGCAAACCAAAAAAAGGAGGACGTGGTTTATTCTCAACAGTTTCCAGGGTTGGTCCACTTTGAGCAAAGTTTGCTTGGGAATTTCTCTTGAAGCCTAATTCTTTACTCAACCAGATTATCAAAGGCAAGTATGGTAATGACATATGGTCCAATCAAGTGAAAATTAGTTGTTCTCCTACATGGAAAATTATTACCAATGGAGCATCTTACCTTAAAAATATTGTGAGATGGAAAGTTGCCAATGGAAGTTCTATCAACTGGATGCATGATGCATGGATTTTAGACAAATGTATATCTAGATGGCCTACATTTGTCAATATTTTGGAACCGGCTGATTATAAGCTTAATTATTTCATTCATGAAGGTGGTGGAATGTAAGCTTACTACAGGAATACTTTGGAAGACATTTGATGGACGTTATTCTTCAGATTCCTATAAGACCGGATGAAAATGAAGATCTTATTGAATTAAAATTTAAAGTAGCAGGTAAATCAATCTCTGCTCAATGTCTAGAAACAGTTTATGATAAAAAACCTGATAAATGTCATTGGAAATAGATGAAATTAATTAAATTATGTCCCAGAATTGAACTATTCTAGTGGAGACTCTACAATAAAGCTATCCCTTCATGTGCTTTTCTAGTGAAAAGGAAACTTTTCAACAATCCAACCTGTCCGAGAGGATGTGTAGATGATAAAGACAACTGCCTATTGCTACTAGATCTATGAAATTACAGAGGACTGTTATCTTACTAAACAAATGGGGATTCAATACTCCGATGTTTACAGATTTTAAAGCTTGTCTGGATGGATTAAAAAGAGCATCAACTACTAACCCGTTAATGGCAAATATATATTGCACAACAGTCTTCTTAACTTGGAAAAGCAGATGCAAGTTGGTACATGGGACGAGTGAAGATTTTGATTTTCAAATTGCTGCTAACACAGTTTCACTGGCCACTGTAAGCAATTTTATCAATTTACATCCGGACAACTGGGATACTAATCAGCTTATACTATCTTCTTCTTGGTGTCCTCCTCCACCTGGATGGATAAAAATAAACATTGATGCTTTGCTTAAAAGCAATTACTTAGCAGGTAATTGAGGAGTCATAAGAGATGAAAAGGGCAGATTTTTATTAGCTTTTGGAGCCCAATATTTGAATTGGGACATAGCACAAATGGAATTGTGGGCTATTTATTACTTGAAGAATATAATGAGAGATTGGATGTATGAAGCCCAAGGAGTGATTATAGAAGGAGACAATCAAAATATTATTAAAATTCTTCAATTAGCTTTGAAGAGATGGAAGAATAAGGGAAGAATTGAAGAGGATCTTGCATTCATTCAAGACTTTAACCAGGTTCTATTTTCTTTTTCAAATAGGTTTTGTAACAAATTAGCTGATGTTTTTGCTAATATGGGTTGCAAAAAGAGTTTTATTTGGGAAGAACTCAATAATGTGGATATCCACCATTCCTTCTTCTTTATTCTGAAGAAGGAATGTGATGGATTAGGGTTGGGCTGAATTTTATGTTTGTCTTATCTTTGCTTTAATTATTAATGCATCTTTGCATTTTTCTTCAAAAACTAAATGTTATTAACAAGGGTTTATGGAGAATTGATACAGTATATGGGAGCAAGGATGTTTATAAAAGGATGTCCTTATGGGAGAGATTGGAGTATCATTTGTCAAAAGATACACCTATGGTGGTGGGTGGCAATTTCAATTGCTTGTCATCTAAGGAGGAGAAAAAGGGAGGGAAAAGATTTTCTTTTTCCCTTGGTCCAAAATAAATGGAGACCTTTATATCTTGTAATGATTTAAATGAGGTTGCATGTGTTGGGCTCAAGTATACTTGGTGAAATAACAAAAAAGGTGCTGAAAGGATTCTTGAGAAGTTAGATAGATGTCTTCTTAACTCAACTGCTTTAAACTCTTCTCACCGTTTGATGGTGAGGCATTTGGCTAGACTTGCTTTGGATCATTGTCCAATTTTGATAAATTTATTAGAATTTAAACCATCATATAAGAAGATGATCAAATTCGAAGATGTATGGACATCTATTCCATCTTCTATGCTTGTGGTTAGGGAATTATGGAGGACAAAAACTAATGGTGATCCCTCTCAGGTTTTGAATCAAAAAATGAAAAGGTCCTTGAAAGATTTGCATTATTGAAGTAAAGCTAAATTTAAGGCATTAAATCAATCAAAAGAGGTATTGAAAGAAGAAATCCTGGAATTGCAAGATAAGGAGGCAGAGGCCAGGTTTGTCTCAGAGGAAGACCATGGCTTTTGAAGTCAAAAATTGATGATTTGAATTCATCATTGGCACGGATCAGCACATAGTGGAGGCAACGAGCTAAGGTTAAATGGATTGAAGAGGGAGATACTAATTCAAGGTTTTTTCATGCATATGCTAGTGCAAGGAGAAATTCAAACTTCTTCCACAAAATTAATGAAGAAAACTAGTTGATTGTTGAAGATCAGCACCAAGTTGAAGAGGTTTTATTCTGCTACTTCAAGGACAAATGGAAAGATATGAGCTATTCAATGGAGGGTTGGCCTAAATTGTGTAAGTTTTTAAATGAAGAAGATATGAATATACTGAGTAGAGATTTTTCTTTTTAAGAAATGGAGAAGGTTATCAAGGAAGTTGGTGAGAATATTGCTCCGGGACATGATGGTATGTCTTATTTGTTTTTTAAATCATATTGGCAAATTATCAAGTATGATTTATGGAATGCTATGGGTTCTTTTTCAATTATGGGAAGTTCAATGAAAAATTGAAAGACACTATTATAATTTTGATCCCAAAGGTTAAAAACCCTTTGTCTCCATCTAATTTTAGACCTATAAGTCTATGCAATTTGGTTTATGAAATTGCAGCAAAGATGCTTTTAAATAGGTTATTGCTTGTTATTCCTAAATTAATTTTGAAAGAGAAAGAGGCTTTTTTGAAAGGGAGGTTGCTTTCAGATCTTGTATTAGTAGCTCAAGAAATCTTCCACAAGTTTAGGAATTCTAAATCTTCTAAAGGTTTAGTCTCATTCAAGATTTATATGGAGCAAGCATATGACTCAATGGGGTGGTCTACGTTAGTTTAAGTAATGGATTATTTTAGATTTCCTATCAAGTTTGCTAATCTCATTTTCGATTGTGTTTATTGTCCTAATTTTTTTTTTAATCAATGGGAACTTCACTAATTGGATTGAAGCTAAGAGCGGATTTTGTTAAGGTTACCCTTTATTTCCTTTCTTGTTTATTATGTGTGCACAACTACTTTCAAATGCTTTTCTACAAAAGGGTAATTCAGTTGGAATTGGTATTTCTCCAAAGGGGACTAAAGTTTCTCATTTACTCTACACCGATGATATAATCATTTTCTTTTAAGCAAAAATTAAAATGGTTAAGGAAATTAAATGCATTCTTGTGGACTTTTGTGGTTGGACATGGCAAAAGGTGAACATCAATAAATCAGGAATTCTGTTTGGAAAATTAGTGAGGAGAAGGAAGAGAACATCAATTTGTAGAATCATGTAATTCAAGCAAATCAAAGAATTTTCATATTTGGGTATCAAATTGGCATTAAGGAGAATGATAAGAGCATATTACCAATTCATTTTATACAAATCCTTGAGTATGTTGAGTGTGTTGGGTGGCAAATTCATTTCATTGGCTGGTAGAATTACTGTGGTAAAATCAGTTTTGCTTTCATATCCAACCTTTCATTCTACTCTCTCTATGGTTCCAAAGTGTGTTTTGAATGAAGTTGATAAGTTGTGTAGAAGCTTTATATGGAATAAAAAGGATGGAGGTGCGGGACTATGTTATGTGAGTTGGGATTTCATGTGCAGGGTGAAAAAACTTGGTGGTCAAGGAATTAACTCCTGTTCTAAAAAAGTTGGCCCATTAAGGGCCAAATTGGCTTGGAGATATAGCCAAGAAAGAGATTTGTTAATGCATAAGGTTTTGTTTCAAAAATACAGATCATTTCTCTTTGAAGATTCTTCTCCGAAAGGAGGTTCAGTGGCTTGGAAATTAATATGCAATGGAGGTGATTTTCTCAAACCTATAGTCAAATGGAGAATTATAAATGGCAAACTAGTTAATGTCTTTAAAGACATTTGGTTATTGGATAACAGCACTGATAAATGGCCTACATTTGTCAATCCAATGGGAGGTAGTGTTCAAACGGTTGATAAATTCATTTGCAACGCAGGTTGGAATGTTAATGAGCTTTAAAAATACTTTGGTTAAGAGCTTGTGTGAAAGTTCGTTAGGAATATTAAGCCCTATAGAATTGGCCCAAGACTAATAAAAGAGAGTGGTGAATTGGAAAGCTTTAAAACCAAAGATAAAACTCAAACCAAAATCACCACAAACAAAGGTGCGGAAGAAAAATAAATGTGGAAATTAAAATAAGAAAAGAATACACCGGATTTATAGTGGTTCGGTCAAACCTTGACCTACGTCCACTCCTTGGAGGCACCCTCCCAGTATTTCACTATAAAAGTGTCTATCCTTTAGCCCCCACAGCTAGGCGGAGAAGACTTTACAAAATCACTTCCACCTTCCCCGGTGCGGCGGAGTCGTCGGGTCCATTGACACCAAAGAGATCTTCTTCTTTGGTGAACTTACCTCGAGAGATGATCTAACTCAATTATGCCTAAATTGATCTGGTATCTTTGGAAAGCATTAATGGTTGATTGATACGATCACATCAGCCGGACGGGATCCCCTGATCGGCCGGTACAGATGTCCTGGACGATCTACATCACACAGCTCGAATTCAGGGCGATGTTAGGAGTTCGAAATTGAGATGATTGGTAATATAATATCATAATATAGACTGATCTTGATCTAGCCATAACGATCGTGATATCGCTAGGACGATGTAACCATTTCTTCTGATCGACCCAAATCGTTCCGGGCTTAAGCTGAATTTGTACTGATCGCCAGGACGATTACCTATCATCCTGGACGATAATGGCGGTAACTTGCATTAATGAGCTCATTTTGAGAGCTTCTATTTAAGCTATGGCAAGGCACTTTAAGTGTCTTTGGCAGCCATTGTGCTTCATTCTTATGGGGGAAACTTGAAGAGAGAGCTTGAAAGGGAGAGCGAAAAGGGTGGAGTTTGAGAGGGAGAAGATCCTGTGAGGGGGAGGAACTCAAGGGAGCGTGGTGGGGGATCCACACGGTTGCTCCGACGAACTCGTACCTTAGTACCATCGGATTCAAGGCTTGTCTCAAGGTAAGTTCACCAAAGAAAAAGATCTCTTTGGTGTCAATGGACCCGACGACTCCGCCGCACCGGGGAAGGTGGAAGTGATTTTGTAAAGTCTTCTCCGCCTAGCTGTGGGGGCTAAAGGATAGACACTTTTATAGTGAAATACT